>NC_142803.1:63595704-63612210 GCF_049724085.1 Artemia sp. Qi Xiang Cuo | reverse complement strand
GGCAAAATATTTGAATTCCTTTTATTCAAATCCAATCACCAATCAAGTTATCGAAAAATATTTGAATATATTAAGTTATAGGCAATACTGGTTTAGAAAAACTATAATAGTGACATAATTTCACTTTATTGACCCTCAAATTCCATGTAGGTTGCCTTATATGGTGTACCTACAGTATGTCCATACACCTATTAGCCCAGAAACCTGTCTGGTTGGCCCAGAAACCTGTCTGGTTGGCCAAGACAGGTATTTCCATTTAGGTGTACCAACAGTATTTCCATACACCTATTAGCCCAGAAACCTTTCTGGTTGGCCCAGAAACCTGTCTGGTTGGCCCAGAAATCTGTATGGTAAGTCAATGCATATTCGCTAGCAACTCGCCCCCCACTATCACACTATAACTACTCTAAGAGATCCTTCTGCCATCAACCTAATGCTATAACACGACAGTCTATTTCACAGGTAAAATATTTGAATTCCTTTTATTCAACCACACTGGTTTTTCGCTAGCAACTAACCCCCCACTATCACAATATAACTACTCAAAGAGATCATTCTGACATCAACCTAATGCTACAACACGACAGTCTATTTTATAGGAAAATTAATATAACATAAAAAAAAATATACTCGCATGTACTCTCTTAAAATTCTCCATATTTTAATATCCAGAGCAAATAATCTATTTTAATCATTGAACGAGTTATTCAAACTGTGAAATGCTACAACACGACAGTCTATTTCATAGGCAAAATATTTGAATTCCTTTTATTCAAATCCAATCACCAATCAAGTTATCAAGAAATATCGGAATATATTAAGTTATAGGCAATACTGGTTTAGAAAAACTAGAATAGTGACATAATTTCACTTTATCGACCCTCAAATTCCATTTAGGTTGCCGTATATGGTGTACCCATAGTATTTCCATACACTTATTAGCCCAGAAACCTGTCTGGTTGGCCCAGAAACCTGCCTGGATGGCCCAGAAACCTGTCTGATTGGTCCAGAAACCTGTATGGTAAGTCAATGCACATTCGCTAGCAACTCGCCCCCCACTATTACACTATAACTACTCTAAGAGATCCTTCTGCCATCAACCTAATGCTACAACATGACAGTCTATTTCATTGGCAAAATATTTGAATTCCTTTTATTCAACCACACGGGTTTTTCACTAGCAACTCACCCCCCAATATCGCACTATAACTACTTTAAGAGATCCTTCTGCCATAAACCTAATGCTACAACACGACAGTCTATTTTATAGGCAAATTAATATAATATAAAAAAAATATACTCACATGTACTCTTAAAATTCTCCATATTTGAATATCCAGAGCAAATAATCTATTTTACTCCTTGAACGAGTTATTCAAACTGTGAAATGCTAAAACACGACAGTCTATTTCATAGGCAAAATAATTGAATTTCTTTTATTCAAATCCAATCATCAATCAAGTTATCAAAAAATATTTGAATATATTAAGTTATAGACAAAACTGGTTTAGAAAAACTATAATAGTGACATAATTTTACTTTATCAACCCTCAAATTCCATTTAGGTTGCCGTATATGGTGTACTCACAGTATTTCCATACACCTATTAGCCCAGAAACCTGTCTGGTTGGCCCAGAAACCTGTCTGGTTGGCCCAGAAACCTGTCTGGTTTGCCAAGACAAGTATTTCCATTTAGGTGTACCCACAGTATTTCCATACACCTATTAGCCCAGAAACCTGTCTGGTTGGCCCAGAAACCTGTCTGGTTGGCCCAGAAACCTGTATGGTAAGTCAATGCATATTCGCTAGCAACTCGCCCCCCACTATCACACTATAACTACTCTAAGAGATCCTTCTGCCATCAACCTAATGCTATAACACGACAGTCTATTTCATAGGCAAAATATTTGAATTCCTTTTATTCAACCAAACGGGTTTTTCGCTAGCACCTCACCCCCCACTATCACACTATAACTACTCTAAGAGATCCTTCTGCCATCAACCTAATGCTACAACACGACAGTCTATTTTATAGACAAATTAATATAACATAAAAAAAAATATACTCAGATGTACTCTCTTAAAATTCTCCATATTTGAATATCCAGAGCAAATAATCTATTTTACTCCTTGAATGAGTTATTCAAACTGTGAAATGCTACAACACGACAGTCTATTTCATAGACAAAATATTTGTTTTCCTTTTATTCAAATCCGATCACTAATCACGTTATCGAAAAATATTTGAATATATTAAGTTATAGGCAATACTGGTTTAGAAAAACTAGAATAGTGACATAATTTCACTTTATCGACCCTCAAATTCCATTTAGGTTGCCGTATATGGTGTACCCATAGTATTTCCATACACTTATTAGCCCAGAAACCTGTCTGGTTGGCCAAGACAAGTATTTCCATTTAGGTGTACCCACAGTATTTCCATACACCTATTAGCCCAGAAACCTGTCTGGTTGGCCCAGAAACCTGTCTGATTGGTCCAGAAACCTGTATGGTAAGTCAATGCACATTCGCTAGTAACTCGCCCCCCACTATCACACTATAACTACTCTAAGAGATCCTTCTTCCATCAACCTAATGCTACAACCTGACAGTCAATTTCATAGGCAAAATATTTGAATTCCTTTTATTCAACCACACGGGTTTTTCGCTAGCAACTCGCCCCCCACTATCGCACTATAACTACTCTAGGAGATCCTTATGCCATCAACCTCACACTACAACACGACAGTCTATATTATAGAGAAATTAATATAACATGAAAAAAATATACTCACATGTACTCTCTTAAAATTCTCCATATTTGAATATCCAGAGCAAATAATCTATTTTACTCCTTGAACGAGTTATTCAAACTGTGAAATGCTAAAACACGACAGTCTATTTCATAGGCAAAATAATTGAATTCCTTTTATTCAAATCCAATCATCAATCAAGTTATCAAAAAATATTTGAATATATTAAGTTATAGGCAAAACTGGTTTAGAAAAACTAGAATAGTGACATAATTTCACTTTATCGACCCTCAAATTCCATTTAGGTTGCCGTATATGGTGTACTCACAGTATTTCCATACACCTATTAGCCCAGAAACCTGTCTGGTTGGCCCAGAAACCTGTCTGGTTAGCCCAGAAACCTGTCTGGTTGGCCAAGACAGGTATTTCCATTTAGGTGTACCCAGAGTATTTCCATACACCTATTAGCCCAGAAACCTGTCTGGTTGGCCCAGAAACCTGTCTGGTTGGCCCAGAAACCTGTATGGTAAGTCAATGCACATTCGCTAGCAACTCGCCCACCACTATCACACTATAACTACTCTAAGAGATCCTTCTGCCATCAACCTAATGCTACAACATGACAGTCTATTTCATAGGCAAAATATTTGAATTCCTTTTATTCAACCACACGGGTTTTTCGCTAGCAACTCGCCCCCCACTATCACACTATAACTACTCTAAGAGATCCTTCTGCCATCAACCTAATGCTACAACACGACAGTCTATTTTACAGGCAAATTAATATAACATAAAAAAAATACTCACATGAACTCTCTTAAAATTCTCCATATTTGGATATCCAGAGCGAATATTCTATTTTACTCCTTGAATGAGATATTCATACTGTGAAATGCTGCAACACAACAGTGTATTTAATAGTCAAAATATTTTAATTCCTTTTATTCAAATCCAATCACCAATCAAGTTATCAAAAAATAGTTGAATATATTAAGTTATAGGCAATACTGGTTTAGAAAAACTAGAATAGTGACATAATTTCACTTTATCGACCCTCAAATTCCATTTAAGTTGCCGTATATGGTGTACCCACAGTATTTCCATACACTTATTAGCCCAGAAACCTGTCTGGTTGGCCCAGAAACCTGCCTGGTTGGCCAAGACAAGTATTTCCATTTAGGTGTACCCACAGTATTTCCATACACCTAGTAGCCCAGAAACCTGTCTGGTTGGCCCAGAAACCTGTCTGATTGGCCCAGAAACCCGTATGGTAAGTCAATGCAACATCTGCCAGCAACTCGCCCCCCACTATCACACTATGACTACTCCCAAGAGATCCTTCTGCCATCAACCTAATGCTACAACACGACAGTCTATTTCATAGGCAAAATATTTGAATTCCTACACCTATTAGCCCAGAAACCTGTCTGGTTGGCCCAGAAACCTGTCTGATTGGTCCAGAAACCTGTATGGTAAGTCAATGCACATTCGCTAGTAACTCGCCCCTCCACTATCACACTATAACTACTCAAAGAGATCCTTCTGCCATCAACCGAATGCTACAACCCGACAGTTTATTTCATAGGTAAAATATTTGAATTACTTTTATTCAACTAAACAGGTTTTTCGCTAGCACCTCACCCCCCACTATCATACTATAACTACTCAAAGAGATCCTTCTGCCATCAACCTAATGCTACAACACGACAGTCTATTTTATATACATATTAATATAACATAAAAAAAATATACTCACATGTACTCTCTTAAAATTCTCAATATTTGAATATCCAGAGCAAATAATCTATTTTACTCCTTGAATAAGTTATTCAAACTGTGAAATGCTACAACACGACAGTCTATTTCATAGACGAAATTTTTGAATTCTTTTTATTCAAACCCAATCACTAATCAAGCTATCGAAAACTATTTGAATATATTAAATTATAGGCAACATTGGCTTAGAAAAACTAGAATAGTGATATAATTTCACTTTATCGACCCTCAAATTCCATTTAGGTTGCCGTATATGGTGTACCCACAGTATTTCCATACACCTATTAGCCCAGAAACCTGTCTGGTTGGCCAAGACAGGTATTTCCATTTAGGTGATATTCACTCTCTTTGAAAAGGTGTATACGTCCCGGCAAGATGGACCAGAAGTATAATGCCATGTGAGGGAGTTCTGAATCTCTTTGAAAAGGTGTAATGTCTTGTAGAAGTATTACCTATATGTCTTGTAGAAGTATAAGGCCATGTGAGAGGATACTCACTCTTTTTGAATAGGTGTAATGTCTTGTAGAAGTATTACCTATATGTCTTGTAGAAGTATAAGGCCATGTGAGAGGATACTCACTCTCTTTGAATAGGTGTATATGTCTTGTGGAGTATAACATAGATTACTACTAGTAGCCGAGACTGCCACCCCGATTTGTAGGGTTTCAGAAGGTGAGAATATAACAAAAGTGGGAAGAGGTAAATTATTCTTTGCCGCCTGATTTAACTATTTACAAATATCAAATACATTATCTTCATCCTTTGCATGTTTCACACATCGGCTCTGACTATTCAGCTCCTTATGCAGCAACTCTTTAGCACTGATAATAGTACCATGATAAAAAAAACTTACAGCTTTTCCAATAATCAGATCAATTTTCGCACCATCAAGCATGGATCTGATGACAAACTTCAGCAACGGATTTAAAATAATCTTCCTATTTTGATCGGTCATTGTTAAGTCTAATTATCATAGCCAGGGACAGTCGAGTATTCCAATTAAAATATATATGTAGTAGGTCAATGTAATATGTAGGTCAAATAATATAATCTAAATTCAAGATGAACTATTTTCAAGTCCAAATCTGATTATGAAATTAATTCAATAAAAACCATAGGGAATCACAAATGTCTTACTGTATTAACAGTTTTACTGTATGGACACAAACAACTTTACTAACAGGAGATTATTTCTGTTTGTTTGCATTGATTGTTTATTTAATTTCTGTTTGTCTTACGTATGACGGTTTCGTTAAAAATAGTTCAAAGGTCAGATAAGAAAAACTCCTGTGTCGACGCAACCCCCCAGGGCCCGGGGAAGGCGTTGAATGAGCTCCCAGTGAGGTTTATGCGATGGCCCTTTCTATGGGAAGTGCCTCTGGGACAAAATAAATGGCGTGGGGGGAGGCTAGCTGCCTTTTGATCTTTTTTTACTCTTAAAAAGTGAATTACAACGTTCAATGTCCACTCAAATACGACCACTATGAAGTTTATACACGCGGACCATCTACGGCCCCTGGTCATAAATTACACCGCCGCTCTCCGGGCTCAGGGTGGCTGTGTCGACACCGGAGTTTCTGTTATCTGGACTTGGAATTTTTTTAAAAAAATGTCTACCTCAAATTTTTGATCCGATACATTTTCGGCGTGGTGGAAGGGGGGGGGCTAGTTGCCTCCCATCTCTTCTGACTCTTAAAAAGTGAACAAGAACTGTCAATTTCCAATCAAGTGAGCCCTCTCTGAAGTTTATACGAGTATCCCTTTTATAAGAACCCTATACGCCCCCAGGACAGCACTTACAACGCCTACTCCCGGGCCCTGGGGGATTGTGTTGTCACAGGAGTTTTTGTTATCTAATTTTTGAACAATTATAAAACAACTGGTCATCTCAAAATTTGTAGAGGATGGGTTTGGGGAGGAAAAAAGAGCGTTTGGGGGGAGCTAGTTGCCCTTAAATGTCTTGACTCTTAAAAAGTGAACTAGAATTTTGGGCATAACGTAGAACGCCTTCCCCTGGGCCCTGGGGGTTGTATTGACACTGGAGTTTTCTTATCCAAGCTTTGAACTATTTTTTTTACAAAATGTCTATCTCAAAATTTTCATCAGATGAGTTTGGAAAAAGATGGCATGGGGGGGGGGCTAGTTGCCCTTAAATCTCTTGACTCTTAAAAAGTGAACTAGAATTTTGGGCATAACGTAGAACGCCTTCCCCTGGGCCCTGGGGGGTTGTATTGACACTGGAGTTTTCTTATCCAAGCTTTGAACTATTTTTTAACAAAATGTTTATCTCAAAATTTTCATCAGATGAGTTTGGAAAAAGAAGGCATGGGAGGGGGCTAGTTGCCCTTAAATCTCTTGACTCTTAAAAAGTGAACTAGAATTTGGGGTATAACTTAGAATGCCTTCCCCTGGGCCCTGGGGGGGGGTGTATTGACACGAGTTTTTCTTATCCAACCTTTGAACTATTTTTGACAAAATGTCTATCTCAAAATTTTCATCAGATGGGCTTGGAAAAAGAAAGCTCGGGAGGGGGCTAGTTGCTCTCGGATCTCTTTTGACTATTAAAAATGAACTCGAACTTTCAATTTTCGATCAAATGACCTCTCTCTGAAGTTTATACAAACATCCCTTTCATAAGAACCATATATCCCCCAGGTCGTAACTTACAACGCCTGCCCCCGGGCCCTGGGGGGCTGTGCCAACACCGGAGTTTTTTTTATCTGAACTTTGAACTATTTTTAGAAAATGAACTAGAACTTTCATTTTCCAATCAAATGAGCCCTCTCTGAATTTTTTACAAGCAACCCTCCCATAAGAACCATATATTCCCCCAGGGCATAATTTACAACGCCTGCCCTCGGGCCCTGGGGGGCTGTGTTGACCGATTGGAAGGCAACTAACACCCCTTCCACGCCCACCATTTCCCCAAACACATCCAATCAAAATTTGAGATAGCTTCTTTTTTCAACGTAGTTGATTTCAAAATATAAATTTTGTTTTTGATGAGGATACTTCCCCTACAGCCCTCAGGGCAAGGGTTGTAAGTTATGCCTTGGGGGCATATAATGTTCTTATAGAAAGTATTGTCGTAGAAACTTCAAAAAAGGCTCATTCGATTGGAAATTCAAAAGGCTAGTGCCCTTTTTCATAGTCGAAAGTGATTGGAGGGCAACTAACCCCCTTCTCACACCCACCTTTTCCTCAAACACATCCAATCAAAATTTTGAGATTGCCATTTACTTCAACATGGTGGAAAATTCTGGAAGTTAAGACTTTATGTATGACAACCCCCACAGTCTTCAGAGCAGGGGTTATAAGTTGAACCCCAGGGGCATATAAGGTTTTTATAGAAAGCGTTATAGTAGAAACTGCAAAAAGGGCTCATTCAATTGAAAATTGAAATCTCCCCCCACAGGCAAGGGTTGTAAGTTATGCCCTGGGCGCATATAAGGTTTTTATAAAAAGCGGTGTCGTAAAAACTTAAAAGGGGCTCATTTAATTGGAAATTGAAAGGGCTAGTTCTCTTTTTAATAGTTGAAAAGTAATTGGAGGGTAACTAACCCCCGTCTCATTCCCATCAGTTCCTCAAAGGTATGCAATCAAAATTTAGAAAGATCTATTTTTTTTCAACGTAGATGATAGTTATTATCATGATATCTGTGAGGTTGAAACTCACCTTTGAACCCTTGGGGTAAAGGTCGTAGGTTATAACCTAGGTGCATACACTGTTTCTACAGAAAGTTTGCTTTTAGAAACTTCAAAATAGCTCATATGGTTGGAAATTAAATATTTTCTTGCCCTTTCTAATTGTCGAAAGTTATCGAAGAGCAACTAACCCCCCGTGTCATGCCCACCATTCCCCAAAATACAGCCAATAAAAATTTTGAGATATTTATTTCGTTCAACGGAGTTGAAAATTCTGGAAATTTTGTTTTTGAGGATTACAAACCACCCTAACCCCTCGGGGCAAGGGTTTTAAGTTATGCCCTGGGGGTCTATAAGGTTTTTTTTTATAGAAAGCGTTTTTTTAGAAAACCTCAAAAAGGGCTCATTCGATTGGAAATCTAAAGGGCTAGTGGCCTTTTTAATAGTTGAAAGTGATTTGAGGGCAACTAAACCCTCTCTCACACCCACAATTTCCCCAAAACAAATCCAATTAAAATCTTGAAATATAATTTTCATTCAACATCGTCGAAAGGTCCGGACATTATTTCCTTGGCGATGAAACACCCCCGAAATTCCCCGGGAAACGGTTTGTAAGTTGTACCCTGGGGGCATAAATAAGGTTTTTATAAGAAGTGCTGTCGTAAATACTTCAAAAAGGGCTCACTCGATTGGAAATTGAAAGGGCTAGTACTCTTTTTAATAGTTGATAGTAATTTGAGGGCAACTAACCCCCCTCTTACGCGCGCAATTTCCCCAAACACATGCAATCAAAATTTTGAGATATCCATTTTGTTCAACTTATTAAAAAGTTCTGGATCTTAGGTCATTGAGGATGAGACCCCCTTCAGGGCAAGAGTTGTAAGCTATGCCCTGGTGGCAGATAAGATTTTTTATAGAAAGCGTTGTCTTAGAAACTTCAAAAAAAAGCTCAGTTGATTCGACATTGAAAGGGCTAGTACCCTTTTTAAGAGTCGAAAGTGATTGGAGAGCAACTAATCCCCCTCTCACGCCCACTATTTCCGCAAACACATCCAATTAAAATTTTGAGCTTAGTATTTTCAACAATATAGTTGAAAGTTCTGGAAACTATGTCTTTGAGGATGACAACCCCCCCCCCTCCACAGCCCTCAGGGCAAGGGTTGTAAGTTATGCCCTGATGGTATATAAGGTTTTATAGAAAGCGTTGTCGTAGAAACTTCAAAAAGGGCTCATTCAATTCAAAATTGAAATTCCCCCCCCCCCACAGTCTTCAGGGCAAGGGTTGTAAGTTTCGCCCTGGGTGCATATAAGGTTTTTATAGAAAGCGGTGTCGTAAAAACTTCAAAAAGGGCTCATCCGGTTAGAAAGTCAAAAAGCTAGCGCCCATTTTAATAGCTGAAAGCAATTGGAGGACAATTAACCCCTCTCTCACACCCACCTTTCCCCCACACACCTGCAATGAAAATTTTAACACATCCATTTTGTTCAACGTAGTTGAAAGTTTCGGAAATTAGGTATTTGAGGATGATACCCCCCTCAGAACCCCCAGGGCCCGGGTTCTCAGTTATGCCCTGGGGGCATATAAGGTTTTTATAGAAAGTGTTGTCGTAGAAACTTCAAAAGAGGTTTATTCGATTGGAAATTCAAAAGCTAGTGCCCTTTTAAATAGTCGACAATGATTGGAGAGCAACTAACCCCCTCTCACGCCCACCATTTCCCCAAACACATCCAATCAAAATTTTGAGATAGTCATTTTGTTCAACGTAGTTGAAAATTCTGGAAATTTTGTGTTTGAGGATGACAAACCCCTCCGGGCAGGGGTTGTAAATTATGCCCTGGGGGCCTAAATGTTTTCGTAGAAACTGCAAAAAGGGTTCATTCGATTTGAAATCAATAGGGCTAGTGGTCTTTTTAATAGTTGAAAATTATTGGAGGGGAACTAAACCCTCTCTCATACCCACCATTTCTCTAAACACATCCAATCAAAATTTTGAGAACAATTTTGTTCAAGGTAGTTGGAAGGTCCGGAAATTATTTCTGAGGATGAAACTCCCCCTACGGCCCACAGGACAAGGGTTGTAAGTTTTGCCATGGGGGCATAAAAGGTTATTATAGAAAACGTTGTCATAAAATTTCAAGAGGGGCACACTCGATTTGAACTTGAAAGAGCTAGTGCCCTTTTTAAGGTGAAAGTTTTTGTTGGGCAAATAACCCCTCTCTTACGCCCATAATTTCCCCAAACACATCAAATGAAAATGTTTAGGTAGCTATTTTGTTCAACGTAGTTGAAATTTCTTGGATCTAGCTCTGTTATAGCAACAACCCCATCAAACCTCTCAGGCAGTAGCTTTGTTTAAGAGCTTGGGGGTATATGAGGTTCTTTTCAATACATCGTCGCAGTGAATTCAAAAAAAGCTCATTCTACTAGAAAATGAACAGACCAACGTCGCTTTCAAGCCAATAGTGACTGTAGGGCCGCTAATCCCCCTCTCATACTTACTATTTTCCCAAGAACAACTGATCGAAGTTTCGAGATATGTATTTTCTTCAATGTAAATAAAATGTCTGGAAATTATGTCTTTTGAGGATGACAAACCCCTCAGAGTAAGGGTTGTAAGTTACGCCCTGGGGGTATTCAACGTGTTTTATAGAAAGTGTTTTCTTATAAACCTCAAAATGGCTCATTTGATTGGAAATTGAAAGGGATAATGTCTTTTTTAATACTCGAAAGTGATTGGAGTCGTGATTGGAGGACGACTCCCCTCCTTTCAAGCCCATCATTTCCCCCCACACATCTACTCAAAATTTTTAGATAGCCCTTTTGTTCAACGTAGTTGAAATGTTGGCCTAGTTTGAAATTAGGCTATTTTGAGGATGACAACTCCCCCACGAACACCTTAGGGCAAGCGGTTATAAGTTATGCCCTGGGGGCATATAAGGTGTGTTTATAGAAAGTGTTGTCGTAGAAACTTTAAAAGTAGCTCATTCAATTCGAAATTCGAACGGGTCTCAGTGCCCTATTCAATAGTCAAATGTGATTGTAGGAATAACTGACCGCCCTCCCACGCCCACCATTTCCCCAAACTCATCCAATCAAAATTTTGAGATAGCCATTTTGTTCAACGTAGTTGAAAAGTTCCGGAAATTATGTCTTTGAGGATGGACATCCCCCCACAGCCCTCAGGGCAAGGGTTGTAAGTTATGCCCTGGGGGCATATACGGTTTTTATAGAAAGCGTTGTCGTAGAAACTTCGAAAAGGGCTCATTCAATTGGAAATTGAAAGGGCTAGTGCCCTTTTCTCTACTAATCCTCTTCTTGATTTTTATCAATTATATTTACTCAAGTTCAAAATAGTCTAAATATCATATAACAAGGCTTTTGGGGTTGAAACAAACCCCAGAGAATAAGAGCAAGGGTTCTAAGTTATGCCCATGGGGAATTAAAGTTTTTTATGGAAGGGATGGTTGTTTAACTTCAGAAGAGGCTTAGTCTTTCTCCCTAAAACAGACTGTGTCAATACAAAACGAACAGAAATTAATAAAAAAAACTTTGCCCAAAATAAGTTTTTCAAAAAAGAAGTAAAGAACTCCATTAAACCAAAAATGAACAAAAATGGAATCAAATTCTTCATTTAGCCTTGAATGTGATAACACCTTTTTTGGATTTTATCAACTTGAAACTCGGTAGGATCCTAAATTAATTCAGTGACCTGAGTTAATTGTGCAACCATTCTGTCATAACACTTTATACGGATTAAAAATGTTGTAATCTACTGACCTAGTTTCTGGACATTTATATACACTTTACAAAAATAGATTTGTGCTGATTTCAATTTTGCGTAACCATAATTGACAAGCAGAAGAGGGGCAGTAAACCCGTGGCAAGTGCCGTTGTACCTGCCGGTAGAGTCTCCCTTAATTTGCGGGGATAAGGTAACGGGGGCTGACGCTTCACTTGTGTTTTGGGGTGATATTTTTTTTTCAAGCCAATGATGTCTCCAAAAGTGTGCCCTAACTGTGAACGTTCTTTGGGGATAGGCACGCTGTTGCAATGCACTAAGTGTTCCTATTTGTTTCATCCCTCTTGTTCAGGGATCACCGTTTCCGATAGAAAGAATACTCCTAACTGGACCTGTTCTATTTGCAAAGCCGCTACCGAATTTTCTAGTGACCCAATAGAGAGTGAGCACCCAAATTCTTCAATAAATATGCTGACGCCACTGAATGCCGTAACCCCTGCGTCTCAAGACCCTCTCTTGGCTGTTAGCCAGGAAGCACCTGTGATTAACGATTCAACTGATAATCATTGCCCAAATGAACAGGTAAAGCGGAATAATTTTGCCTGCGATGATTCTTCTGATTCATTCTGTGATTTTTCAAAAACCTTCGTAATTGCAGATGGGATTTCTCATGTAATTGTGAACTCTGCCCTGTATTTTATTTGCGATGCATTTGCGAATGGTATTCCAGAAACGGAGCTTATTGAAACTGTGGCGAACTTTTACAGCCTTGAGGCTTTGGTGAATGTGAAAAATCTGCTTTGGAAATTTTCTGGAATTCCTATAAAGAGAGTAATGAGACGTGGCAACGCTGCGGAACTTGCTACAGCAAAAGATATTATGAAGATGGTCACGGATCTTGACCAGAAAGGTTTCAAATGGCCTGTATTAGTGCCTCGCTCATTCAGAGACTGCCCTTTATTAAAATCTGATTCCAATGTACGTTTGGATCGACTTGTTAGTGATTATGGCAGAAAGCTGGAGAAATCCATTACTTCTCTTGAAAGAATTGAACAAGACTTACAGTCCTCGCTGTCGAAGTGTTCAGCCAACTTGGGCTCCCCCTCCTCCCCTTTAAATTCACCTGATTGGCCTCCTCTCCCCATCAGCTCTGATTCAGTAGAGACTATTACTATCGCTAATCCGCCAGCCTCGTTACGTGACCCTGTTTCCAGGAAAAATGAATTGGACAAATTCGGCTCGGGCTGTATCAAGCAAATAAAAAAGACCAATGATTTGATTTTTATCACTGTGGCGGCTGAATCTGGGAAAAATTTTTCTTGTGATCTAAAGGATTCCTTCCCTGATTGTCTTATCAATACTAGAAAGCCTAAGTTTTTCGGAATAATCCGTGGTGTGGATATCGAGTTCGACATTGAAGCTCTAGCAGCCACTTTGCCTGGGATTCTGGAGTTCAGGTGCCTTGGAATGTCGAGAACAGTAAAGGTGTCGTTTGAGTCCGAAGCATTTTTAAAATATTATATCGTCCATGGGATTAAGTTCGGTTACGAGCTCTACAGAGTTGAGAGAGACAAGGTGCTTCCAAAACGATGTTTCGCATGTCAAAGTCCCTCTCACACCGAAAAAAACTGTGATTCTTCTACTCTGAAGTGTGCTCGTTGCAGTGGAAATCATAGATCAACGAAGAATACTCCATGTACTAACCCCATTTGTTGTGCAAATTGCAGCTCAACTAACCACCCGTCTTACAGTTTCAGTTGCCCTGCTATGAAAAAGCTTTCTAAATGAATATTGGTTCTACGATTACGTCCTTTAATTCGAATGGAGTCATTGGCAAATTTGTAGTGCTGAATGAATTTGTTTCTGAAAATAATTCAATACTATGTTTGCAAGAGCATCATTTGTTGGACCATTCTTTGAATATGTTAAGGTCCCTTTCAAGTCTACATGATATATTTACCGTTCCTGCGAGGCCTACCGGAGGCCGCCCTGCGGGTGGCATTGCTACATTTGTTCCTAAAGAATTTAGTGCTATTTTATCTTGTGCTGATGAGTCTTTTCTTGCCTGCAAACTTTTTGATTGTGTTTTGGTCAATTGCTATTTGCCTACTGACTATCATGTTGATTCGTCTTTTGAAGCCTTTACGTCAGCTTGCCATAGACTTAGTAGCTTTATTGCCCTATTAGATTCGAGTTTACGTATTTTTATTTTTGGTGATTTTAACTGTGATCTTGAGAGTGTAAATGAACGTAGCACAATTTTATTTTCATCTTTACCAAATTTTAATATCTGCGTAAGACACTTGATTTTACTTATTCTCATTGGAGTGGGAGTACGAGTAATATTGACCATGTACTTTTTAATTTTTCCCCATCTATTATTGTAAAAGTTATCCCGGATTTCCCGATAAGTGATCATTTACCTATTCAGTTTTTGACATCGTTTTCTGTAATTCATGATTCTGTTTCTGCTTCTAATTTTATTCCAATTCGCCCTAAATATTTTGAGAGAATTATCTGGGATGAAAAACTGATTCCGGCTTACCAAGATAAAGTTGATTCTTTAGCTCGAAAAGTAGTTGTACCTGATATTCTGAAGTGTCATAAAGATAACATAGAGCTTGAGCTTAATTGAATATATCTTCAGTTATTACATTGCTTAAATTATGGTGCTAAAGAAACTTTTGGAGTTAAAAAGTGTAAACCCAATGTTGAAAAACCTTTTTGGTCGTCAAATCCGTTTCTTGTACATGCTAATCATGAATCTAAATTAGCTTTTAGACATTGGAAAAATAGTGGAAAACCGCGTGATCTTCATCCGGCTTTTCTATGCATGAAAAAAAAGAAGGCAATTTTCCAGTCTGAGCTTCGTCGTCATAATAATATTTTGCTTATGGATGCTTCGTCTGAAGTTGATATGAATAAAAAGAAACTTTGGAAAGCTCTACGTTCAACAAAGAGAGTTATTGAACCTTCTAAAAAGAATGGCCCTTCTCTTGTTGAGTGGGAAACTCATTTTGCAAACCTTTCGAATTCTTGTGATGATCCTGAACAACTTTCGCATGTTGATATAATTTTAAACAGTTCTTTTAATTCGCATGATTTTTCTATTTCGTTTGATTCTTTGTTGGGTGCATGCCGTAAATTAAAGCCACAATCCTCTAAAGACCATGATGGGATTTTTTCAAATCATGTGAAATTTGCTCCAACTTCTTTTCTTCTTCTTCTTTTGACTTTTTTAATCTTATTCTCAAGTTTGGTAATGTTCCCCCGTCTTTTAGGATTGGGGTGGTAACTCCTATTCTAAAATCTGGTAAAAGAGATCTCCGTTCTTGTGATTCGTATAGGCCGATAACGAAGGGTTCTATGATTGGTAAACTTTTTGAATTATGTATAAAGGATCTTTTTGATTATTTGGATGTTGGTCTTAATCAAGTAGGGTTCAAAAAAGGAATGGGTTGCGACCATGCGCATGCAACGTTTGATACTATAATTAAGGAGTCAAGATCTACTGGCTCCCCACTTTATACACTTTTAATTGATATAAAAGGAGCTTTTGACAATATTTCGCATGCTTCCGCTCTTTCAGCTCTTATTTCTGGTGGGATTCCCCTTTCTGTGGTTAGAGTTCTGAGATCTTGGTATTCGGGGCTTAGGATAAAAATTTTTGCACATACTTCTGATTCTCTTTCTAATCCAATTTCCGTGGGTCGGGGCGTGAGACAGGGTGGGGTTTTATCTCCTTATATATTTAACACATGTCTGGTGGAGTGTCTTCGTTCTTTATCTACAACCCTTATTTCTTGGGGACGGGATGTGTCTTTTCTTGCTTATGCTGATGATATTATCCTATTGAGCCGTTCTAAAGCTAGTCTAATTAAGAATTTTAATTCTCTTTCTAGTCTGCTTAATGTTCGTGGCCTTTCTATTAGTATTAAATAATGTCAATATTTTCCCGTTAATGTTAATGACCGAGCTGAATTAATTTGCGATAGAAATATATCATTTCCGGTTTCTGATGCTGTTGTTTATCTTGGGTTACCTTATTCTGCTTCAGCTTGTGAATCTAAGTCGATGCTAATTTTACATATTCAAGAAAAAATTAGAAAGGCGTTTGGTTCCATAATACGGCTACGTGGTGTTTATCGTCGTGAAATTCTAGGTTCTCTTTTTAATGCAGTAGCCCTCCCGCATGGTCGTTCTCCTTCCCTTCTTCTTCGAGATTTTAAAATTTGTGATTTTTCAGCAATTCGCGTTTGTTATTTTAAATATTGTAAGTTTTTACTTGGTTTTCCAATTTCCTTTAGTAATACCGAATTAGTTTCAAAATTTAAAATTAAAGAGCCGTTGGAAATAGCCAAGGTAAAAATAAATAATTTTTACCGTAATGCTGAAAATATACTCTATGTTCATAATCTTTTTCCTTTTTTTTCTATAGTTTAAAAAGTGCATGATTTCATTATTACTATTTGTTGCATTTGATTAAGTGTTCTTTTGGGCAATTTGTAAATTGTTGCTATGTTTGATGGTGTGTTATTTGGATTTTTGAAGATTTATTTAATTATCTTTTATACTCCTCGTTTTTGAGGGAA
>NC_142803.1:63499926-63595204 GCF_049724085.1 Artemia sp. Qi Xiang Cuo | reverse complement strand
CAGACACATTCATGAATATCAACTTCTGAAGAATCCGATTTAATCAACCAGCAGGGCAAAATAGAAATACATATAGTGCCTTTTTAGGTGTTCATGTATGACCATTCCATTACATAAAGAGACATGTTAAGAAAACAATTCTTCTTTCATAAAATGCAAATTAATCCTAGTTAACTTATTTTCCTGGGGAAGGACATGTAACCTCACTGTTTTCCTTGTTTATAAATCACATTTTTAATATTTATGTCTACTCTCCAAGTCTTGAAAATTATTTATTAAACAAACACCTAAGGGCCATCAAGCTAATCTAACCTTAACCTAGGATTTTTTAATATTTGCCTATTTATATCATTTTGGTAGATAACAGTGATTGTGTTTAACTTTTATGCATAGATTATTTGAGAACAGATAAATGCTGTCAATTCTGTTTATTTTTCACAATTATGTTTAAAAAAATTGCACAACAGTGAAAGAAGTGATGATAAAGATTTTCCCCCTGCAAAATATATCAACTAGAATTATTTTGCATATTATGAAATAAGAATCAGTTATGCTGTCTCAAAGTTTAGAGTAGATGTTTCAACATTGAATGGGCTTGGAAGGAGGGTCACTTGCACTCTAATGTCTTTTGACTCTTAAAAAGAGCACTATAACTTTTAATTTCTAATCAAATTAGGTCTGTTAAAAGTTTCAATTATATTTCTAGCTGGTCTGCAGGGATAGTTTACACATACAAGTTTACTTTACAAGTTACGTTATGTGCCTCAATCAAACTAGCAATACATATTTGAAATTTATTATTTTGAAAAAAAGGGGGAAATATCTTAAATTATTGTTAGATCCTTTTGACATTTACCTAAAAGCTTTGCATTGAAATCAATTTCCTAAGGCCACTGTTGGGTTTGTTAACACTTAAGACTACTGAAAGAGCTTAATAAAATTTTGTTTATTTAACTGAAAACCTGTGCAATGAGAAACCTAAGGTATTTCATACTAGATAAGGAAAGTTCTGACATTTTGCATGGGAATGTATTACACTGAAGTTTTTGGGAAAGTTTTTATACGCAAAACCCTTCTACTTCACTTATGATTAATTCCAAAATTATTTGCAAAAAAAAAAATTGGGAATTTTTAGGAAGATAGCTATACTTACCTCTTTGGCTCTAAGCGTCAAAATTACTAATTTTGTTTCTTCTTTTGCAGATTCAGCACCTCTAGATAGATTAAAAGAATCTGAAAGAAGATTACTTCATATTATTAAAGACTTGGAAGAGTTAACAGAAAAATTTGACTCTTAAGTTATATGTTGTGTAGAATTGCAGTTACATCGAGACTACCAAAAGAGGATTGAGATGTTACATGAAAAAAAAATAGAAGAATTAAGGATTTAACTTCCAAATTTGAAAATCAAGGTTCAGAGTTAATTCAAGAAAACCAAAGAAAAATTGAGGAATTAACTGAAGTATTGACTGGTAAGGACTTTCAATAAATAACATTGGAAGTATATTTATGGCTAAAAAGAAAGACCTGAATTAAAACCTGTTTTCAGAATTCTCAGAAAAAAAAATTTATAATTTAGGGATAAATGCTGCTTACACAGAGAAAATATTATTTTCTTACAAATATGTTTTTCAAAATCATAGGAAATGAGACTGTTATACTGAAAAATGTTTCTATTGATCATAAAATTTCTAATCAAAGAGCTCATGATAAAAACTGCAAGGAAAGAACTTTGTATTGTATCTATCACAACAAAATTCTAAGAATAACCTATTAATAACAATACAATCTATTATAACAAATAATGACAATTATATCTATTATAATTAAATATTATAATAACTATTATAATAATGATAACAAAATAATGTAATCTCTCCTACTTTTAATTTCAGTGAAATCTTTAACGATGGTGGATAAAACAGTGGGTCACATTATTGGTGACTGGAAAAAAAAATGCAAAAGGCAGTGTATTAAGATTATAGGTTTGATAAATTGCAGGAATGTCTAGTGAGGGAGGCGTGTTTTTTTTTTTTGTTTTAATTGTTTAATAAATTTATTAGAATTTATTTTTTTTTTTTTTTTTCCATTGCCTTGACGTTAGGACTCTTAAAACAGTAGTTTTTTTTGCATATAAGCATAACGTAACTTGTAAAGTTCTGCAGGGATAGGCCTACTTAAAAGGTAAATTAGGGTTTTGAATCTGATGGTAAAAAGTCCATCTAGAATTATTCAATAATCAGTAAGTTTTGTAGAATTTTAGTTAGGAGAAGGGACCTACTGGATACACAGACCTTGCAAACATGAAAAAGTATACATTTGTAAGTATTAGGTCACTACAAGAACAAAGCAAATGGTATGATCATCAATAGAGAAAGATTAACAAAAATTTACCCCCTGTTTTGTCAACATTCTTGATCTACTTTACATTACCATATTACCTTTCAGGGGATGTATGATCACATGTTCTTTTGCCGTTTACTCTGGGGAAATATCAAACTTTTCTTTTTGCTATTAGTTTCCCCCCCCCCTTTAACCTGCCTTGCTTGTTTGGTTTCTATTCCTAACTCTTTCTTTTCCTCTTGTTTTGCTGTTTAGCCTATTGTGCAAAGCTTATTGTAATAATTTTCCTTAGAATTTGTATAGTCTTACAAAAAAAATAAATTCCAATATTGTCCCTCTCCCAGATTGTTGATATCATCTCTTAAATACTTCTTCCTTGTATAATCATTAATTTATTTATTTATACTTTCTTCTCATTTTTTTAAAATCTTTTTGTTTCTTAATCTTTTTATATTTGAATTTTTTAGTAATCTTTAATTTTTACATCTTTCTTAATCTAGTAAGTATATACAGGACAATTTGGTTTCATTTTTGGGTATCACTAGATGTATTGCCAGCCAGGTGTGTTTGAGGGCTAAAAAAGCTGGGTAGCTCTGACAGTTTAAGCTCTGTAATTCAAACCCATTCAGTAGTGGCCCCCCACCAGGTGTGTGACTAGTCTTCACCAGCCATCACCTTGACAGTTTAAAGTTGAGGCCATGGCACAACAGCAACTTTGGATGAGTGTGCCAGGTGGTAGAGGGTGACAAGTAGCAGTTTGCATAGGGTGCCATAACTTAGTGTTCACACCAAAGAGACCCTGCTGGATGATACTGGTTCATCCCACAGTGTAGTCCATGACTTGCTGCTCCAATCATGGTCAACACCAATCTTGAATCTGTCAACTGATCTGGCTGACATGGTAGATTTGCCAAGTGATTTCCACTGAGGAACAACACAATCAGTGAAGAAGTTGAATTTTTCATGCTTTCTTCTAAATTTTTGATGCAATTTTATGGGGTTTCCTCATGTTTTGGTGTATTCACTGCAATCAAAAATGGGTTTAATGGTTTCACTGGCCATCATCTTAAATGCAAGGATGACATCTCTCTTTCCACATTACATTAGGGTAGGCAGGTCTAGCTTTTCTAGTCAATACTCATAGGAGATTCGTTGTTTGGCAAAAGGGATCTTTTTTGCTCTACACTGGACCTTCTCAAGTGTCTCCATGTCACACTTAAGATGCAGGTTGGCAACCAACATGCCAAACTCAAGAGTGGGACAAAAATGGGCTGTGTAAAGCTTCTTGATAACTCTTGGTTGGTGACTTGTCAGAAAATTCTTGATCAAACCAAGGATGTTGTGTGCCTTAGCTGCTTGGTTCCAACAGTGGCTAAGAAATTTAAACTTATTGTCAATAATTATTGTCAATTTAAATATAATAAAAAAAGAATTTTAGATAGCTTTTTTTTGAAGAAATTTTCCAAGGAAAAGTAAAGAGCTAAGTTACAACAGGGACAATCTGCTACAAAGCAAAATAATATTTCGTGCATAAAACAAACATTAATTTATATCAATGTATTAAAGGAAACACAACGCAAGCATAGATTACAACAAATAATGAAACATACTAGAAATCTCTATCAATGAATAAAAGACCTGAAATGACCAGAAATTGCAATGAATAATTTAAAATTAACAGAGTTAAATTAAACTTAAATTAACAGAGATTACCACAAACAATTATAGGCCTAACGCCACTAAGCTTTCTTAAGACCAGAGTGTCATTTGCCTTGCACTTAAAACAAAATACATTTCAAAGGTTTTCTATTTATAACATTCTTAAATCCTAAGTTTCCAAAACTTCAAAAAACGAGTTAGGAGGAACAAAAAGGGACATTTAGCTGACAATTATGGCAAGGTGTCAGTCTATGAGTTAAAAGAATAGATAATAGTTTAAAAATAGCATATTTATTTGAAAATTAAGGCTAGCGGCTTCAAAAGTGCGTTTAGTTGAATCACAATACAATTATTCATCCAAATGGTCAAAAGAGCGTTTTTACAGTTCTCAGGAATGGATTTAGTTATTCAGTCAAGATTTTTATGACACATTCAATTTGTGAGGTGTGTCTGAATATGTCTCTGCGGCGTGTACCCGATGATTGCCGGAGTAGCACTGCATTCCGTTGTTAGGAATTGCCCATACATAGTATGGGGTCAAGCTATCTCTACCGGCTAACTTTTATTACATATAGCACATGAGGGTAACCCCTTATCACGGATGTCACCCTTTTTATCTCATTCCTCCTTAATAGAATACAATTTTATTGTGTCTAATCCTCTAATATCCTACTCTATTATTATTACACTGTTTGCTTTTCAAGCTCATCCCCCACAAATAACATAGTTGCTCAGGTTTTTGTGGAAAGATGCAATTGGTCATCAAAGCCTCCTAATGAAAGACAGCGAAACCTCAGAATGGTTGTTGCTAGATTGGATCAATTTAGTTCTTTTGATCGATTGAAAATAATTGCATCATCAGAAAATTAATTATTTATGTAAAATTGTTTGGCCTTTTGCAGAAATACGTATTTTTTACAAGGTTTAGGGAAAACAGTATACAGAATAGAGCTGACTGGGGGAAATTTAAGCCAAACAGAGATGACGATATTTTTTTTCTAACGGTTTTTCCCTGTCTATCAGCCATTTTAAGAGGATTTCTCCTCCAAAGTTTGAAGTTTGATATCTTTGTATTTATTGAACTAATATGTCATGCATGTATTGTCTTAGAAGTAAAACATAAACTACAACATAAAACTTAAATTAATTCTGGTCTAAAGCAGGCATGCAAAAAGTTCCAAAGCTCTTATTATTACTAACAAAAATTATTACTTCACAGCCTATCTAACACATATTAATAAAACTAGTACAAATAAACCAACTAAATATGTTTCCCTATGCTTTTAGGATTATACAAAACTAGCGCTTTACTGAAAACGCAAAAGTCGAGTATAAAAAACAGGATTATTGATTTAAGAGTCAAAATTGAGTATGCAGCATGACAACACTAAACGAATCTATAAAGCTTTCCATAGTCTTACACCAGTTGTGAGATTGGTAACTTTCAGTATACAATTAAATTATCTTAAAAACATAAGCGTGAAACTAAATATTTTTTAGCAACCGCGAAGTAATTGAACAGCATACAGAAATATTGGATTGATTTATCAAGCAGTATTTTTCTCTCACCAGCTATAATCCCACTAGTGGGTAATATACAGTCGTAAATTGTAAGAAATATGCTTTAGTATCACTTGAAATGGAGATCAAATAAGACATAATATGAACTCTGGAAATCCGATTATTTCTCTCTATACAAGAGTGAATTTCAAGCTATGATACGTATTCTAAAGCTAGTCTATAGTCCTAATACTATCAAAATGGCTTTACTTCGAACTTGCGTACAAACTAATAATGACATGTCCTTTTCAGAACCAAAGCGAGAGCCAGTCATTGAACTGAGCCATTGAGCAGAAGTGATACCAAATTAAACGTAAAAAAAAATAAAGTTAAATCCTAAAATGGATTGTTGCTTTATCTTAAAAGGAATTGATCCTAAAAGGGATTGATAATATTTTGATTCAATAAATAGTGACCTTAATTGGTTTGCTTTTACTGTACCAAAACTCCTATATTATTTTGTGTTTTCAGTAAAGCGCTAGTTTTGTATAATCCTAAAAGCATAGGGAAACATAATTAGTTGGTTTATTTGTGATAGTTTTATTAATATCTGTTAGATAGAAAGTGAAGTAATAATTTTTGTTAGTTTTAAGTTTCAACTTCGCTCTTTACTTCCCTCGGAAAAAATTTGTTTTTTTAAATTAATTTCGTATAGGAACTGAAGACAACGATTGAAATATTTTTTGTTCGATAAAATAAAAACAAAACAAAATCTCTGTCACTCGGAATTGCTTAAATCTTCATGTTGGAACGATACAAATTTGAAGCTAGAGGAGATGAGACTGATCCAATCTAAAATATTAGACGGGAAGTGAGCAATTAAAATCGCTTTTAATAAACGATAAATCGCTTTTAATAAAAACGATTTATTAAGATCGTTTTTATTGAAATTTAACAATAAAAAAATGTAGTTGGTTTTCTTCTTTTTTTCAAAACTCTAAAGTGTCCTGTAATTATTGACTTGACTTTTATTTTGTACGTATCACTCATCAGCTTTTGGTTTAAAACACCAATAATGGCAATTCAAAACAACAACAACAAGATAAGCAAAATAGTAGCCTGGGATTTTATAGACGCATCGGGGGGGGGGTGTCTCTCTGTTGTGCAGGTAAAATGAAAGCAGCACTTACAGGTTAATAAAGAGGAATTTCCTGTAGGTAAATAAGCATGAACTGTTATTATTGTATACTTTTTAGGCACCTTTTAAAAGTTGGAGGGAGGATTTTTAATGACATTACGTAAAAACATATTTTTCAAATTATACAGGCAACAAATGTCCCATCCCTCCTTTAAGTACAGCACTTGATAGCGAAACTATGGCACCCTGCCTTGAAAAGAGACTTTCCTATCAAAGCTTGCGAAAAGGTTACGTTTTTAAGAGTTGGACATTACGAAATTTTTTGGTCTGGTGGCAACTTTGGTAAATCATTGTGCATCATATCTAGAGGGCATATAGTACATCAGAAGTCAATTCAATAGGACTATTTTTAAATTACTTTTTAAATAATTTTATCGTCCATAAGCTTATTGTGTTTAACTTTCAACTTAGCTATTTACTTCCAAAACAAAACTGCACGATCAGGCACATAGAAAACGAAGCAAGTTAAGTGCCATATTATATTTACATTGTGACCTTATTTTGAGAATTACCCTCAACTTCATTTTGTTTTGAAAAATTTACGAGTATCAAACATCTTTGAAAAACTTACAAGACATTTTGGGCAACATCCTCGGTGGCATTCCCTTAATGTTACATAGGGCCCAAGTTGACATATTTTTTGAGCTCCAATATACACTGCGTAATGACTGTAAAGGCCTCTATGGAACTGCAGCATATCACCTTCTAAATGAAAACTTGAGTTAAAATATATCGAACAACGATTAAATACAAGTAGTTGATACGGTCCTCTTCACTAGGATCTTAAAAATCCGAATTAAGTTTCCATTCGACCTCAAATAATCGCTAATTATGACACTGCGCAGTCCGACACTGTTTATTAGAGGCAGGAAATTGCAACATGAATATATGCCTAAATCAATTAACCTTCAGCTTTTGCTAAGGGTAGAATTTTCAAGAAGGCATAGACAAATCCGTATTCAGCCTTGAATATCGTCTTCATGGACAAGAGTCTCATACCATCAATTGCAATTCGGCCAGGCGATATACCAAGTAACTGTATTTAGTGAGCATACTTTCGGGCTACTTAAGCTAAATCTGAGCCTCCTCTACAAATTCAATGAACAGTCAATTAAAGACCTATTTTTTCCCAAGTTGATTTAGGGAATAAACCTTGAAACTATTTCAGGGAACCTATTATCATAAATAAAAAAATTAGAATGCGAAAGACAGCTAAGACACGTATATTTATACGCAATACATAGCAGTAATATCTGGGAGCCGAAGAAATATGCTGGTAGAAATATGATTATAATATTTACGCAGCTTCTGTAATTATAACTTTGGAGATCACCCCTCCCCAAAGCCCTCAGGGCAAGGGCTGTAAGTTAGGCTTGAAACTTGAAAAAAAAATCTTGTTCAAAAGTTAAAAATACAGTGCGGTTTTTATATACTTTCGTAACAAAATTAAAGTTGAGCAAAAAAAATAAGAGAACGCGCATACAAAAATATACAAAAATACAGTGAGTAACTTTAACCCTCTAACTATTGTTAGGCAACATTCTTAATAAAACGGTTAAATTGATATAATTGAGAGGGAGGGAGGAAGTAATTTTTTTTCTTGATTTGAAGCCTTTGTGAACATGCCTTTCGAGGCCTTTGTGAAAGTGAACGTTCAACTCACTGTGAAGTGTCACAACTAACACTGCGGCCATGAGCACGTCTGTCCACAACACTGGATATACTCTCGACAACATATTCGCATTAAGTCTTGCAAATACAGCACAATAAGAGGTGAAGAAATTTGGGAATGCCATCATACAGTGCTGGCTGCTCAAAAAATAATTAAATCTTTTGTAGTACACTAATAGAGGAATGCTTAGGATCTGCATTTACGTTAAAAACACGATCTAACCATATTTTGTACTGGCCGAGAACTGCACCCTGTGGCAAATTTTGAAAACACCCTGAATTTGCAAGATCAGCCAAGTGTCCAAGATGATCAGATTTTCTGATCGTCAATTCAACCGAGCTGGTATCAAATATATTTCCCACAAAGGCAGTCCATTCGTCAACTGAGTTGTACCAATTTGTAGCAACAAGAAGCTTGAATTGAGATTGTTCAATAGTTTGTCTAAAAAGCTGCAAAATCTCCGGAAAGTTGCAGCAACTGCCTCTTTAGCCATTCCTGTAGAATCTCCCAAATCAGAAACCACATCATTATCAATCACCCAACGCGTCCCTCGCGACATCAGGTGTTTCTAGTGTAAAACTAAGAGAACTTCATGGTATAAAAAACCCGTCGTTATGGAAGACGCCTTGCGAGAAGCAAGAATATTGAGAAGCAATGAAAGTTGCAGCAACTGCCTCTTTAGCCATTCCTGTAGAATCTCCCAAATCAGAAACCACATCATTATCAATCACAGAACGCGGCCCTAGCGACATCAGGGGTTTCTAGTGTAAAACTAAGAGAACTCCATGGAATAAGAAACCGGTCGTTATGGAAGAAGCCTTTCGAGAAGCAAGAAATTAGCTGAAAATCATCTGGATCATCTGCTGACAGTTGTAACTTAATTTTGGTGAGGTCATCAATGTATTTATTCAGTATATTCATAATTTTCCACGGTAAGAGCTTTTGGAATTAAAAGGGAAAGGCTAAATATAGTTTCATAAATATCAATAATAGTAGCACAAATACCTCATAACTATCAATAGCTAAGTACAAAATAGGCATGTGAGATCTTATTCAAATAATCATCTTGATTTTCAAATTCATTTAATTCAAAAACAAGACACAGCTCTCGTGGGCAAAGCCCAAATATGATGTCTCTTAGTAATAATTAGCAAAATAAAGTAGTCTGATAAAACTTCGTCAGGATAAATAAACTAAAGGATAAAAACACTAGGGATCATTGTAATATTTCACAAAGCTTTTACTGTAGCACATGGTGTTACAGTGGACTGGGGTCAGTTTCGGAACCTTCTCAGCCACGTCCCTGGGGGGACGAGATATTATAGGGACAAAAGGCGGGGGAAGGAATGATCGGTAGATGGGATGTTGGAGGAGCCAAATCTTTGGCATAATTTTTCTCGGCAGGAAGACAGGAATTCAAGTTTAAATTCTTAGAGGTAACAGGAAGTAAGGTAGAGGGGAACCGCCGTAAATAATTTGCAGTGATCTCTTTTGAACTCGTTCTATTTTATCAGTTTCATCCTTGGTAAGGGCAAAGTGCCAAACCAGACAAGCATATTCAACTATATTTCCGTAACCCATCTTTTTGTTGTCGGAGGATATGAGGCCACCAAGACCTGAGACACACTGTGACGAGGTTCGGGCATCTCTTTCAGACAATTAAACCCGATGCACTGTATCACAGTTAAATTTATTCCAAGGAGAATCAAGGAGATCAATAAGCGTCAAGAGATGAGTGGGCACATGAAGTGTAAAATATTGTCCATCCATAGCACCATCTACAAGCTGCTGCTTGATATCTTCTACCGTCAGAGATTATACTTCACAGTTTCAAACAGAGCGTGTTCGATGTTTAATCCTGTCTGCCCACTAACGACTGGCAAGTCCAAAACCAAAGAGTCAAGACGCCCTATGTTCTTTCGAAACACTGTAAAGTATATGGCAGAGTGGAATCAAATGGGAAGGTGAAACTCTCCCACAATCAAACTATCGATGTGATTTAAGTGTCCTAGATGAAAATGCTGGCAACACTAACAAATGTCTGGGAGGTTTTGATAGGTGAGAATGCAAAAATTGAAGTGAATCTATTCTTGAAAAGACCAAGTTGCTTTGACTAGAATAAATGAAGGTGAAAAGGTCACCTGGGTGACAAGAAAATAGAAAAGGGAACTAGAACTTTCAATTTTCAAGCAAATGACCCTCCTATCTCAAAATTATCATCACACAAATTTGGGGAAAATATGGCTTAGGAGGGACGGGGGGGGGGTGCAGCTGCCTTCTGATCGCTTTCGACTCCAGAGAAGGCACTATAACTTCCAAATTCCAAATGAATGAGCCCCTCCAAGGTTTAATTTTAAGTCCATTTAAGCCCTTGCAAACTTTCTTACATTTTCCCTCAATTACACGTCATCGTTCTTATGTCACAAAGTTCAGATTTGGTGGAATACTACATCGAGATGTTCCAGTGTCAACACTGGATTATAAGTTTTTACCAAATTAATTTCCCAGGATTTGTATCTCGACGTAAATCGAGCCAAAGGGGGCTCATTCAATTGGACATTGAGATTCTAGTGCCCTATTAAGAGTCAAAAGTGATCAGAGGGCAACTAATCCCCCCCCCATGCCCTTTTTCTCCAAATACATCCAATACCAAGATTGAGGTAGCCATTTTGTTTAAAATAGTTTAAAGATCATACAAAAAAAACTCCAGGATCAACACAAGCCCCCAGGGGCAGGCATTGTAAGTTATGCCCTGGGGGCAAATATGGTTCTTATAGAAGGAATCCTTGTAAAACTTTAGAGAGAGAGAGGAGAGAGCGGAGAGAGAGAGAGAGAGAGAGAGAGAGAGAGAGAGAGAGAGAGAGAGAGAGAGAGAGAGTAAGAGAGAGACCAGACATGCAACCCTGTTTTGAGTACCCTTAAATACAGCAGAAGTACAAAATAGGTACACCAACTAGCAAACGTTGTCATCCCCTCAGTGCAAAGATGATTAATTTTGCTTACAAGTCCCTCTATTATTTTAAATGAGGCTTTTCTACATTTAGCCTTGGATATTTTTAAATAAAATCAATTCTTGGCGGGAATCATGCCTTGGATTTTTTATAAAAAGCCAAGACAGATAGTCTTGGTGAGAGGCAAATCTGGCATAAGCGTTATAGATTAGCACTTTACTGAAAACACCCAAAGACCAGTATAAAAAAAAAAACAAGGATACTGATTTGGGAGACAAAATTTAGTACATAGCCTGACAACCACACACTAGCCTATAATGCTTTTCATAGTCTTACACCAGCTCAGATATAGTAACTTCCAGTATACAATTAAAATTAACTTAAATTCTAAGCATAAAAATTAATATTATTTTAATAGCCACAAAGTCATTGAACAGCGCAAATAGATAATGGATTGACTTATCAGGTAACATTTTGTTCTCAACAGCTATATATAACACCAATAGTGAGTAATATACAATTTTAAACTGTAAAAAACACTCTTTAGTGTCACACAAAATGTAAAACAAATAACAGGGATTTCAAAAAGTGAAATTTTTCCACAAAAAGTGAAGGGCTATGTAAACAAAAGTCAAGCAGAAATAGACTCAAGCAATAATTCAAAATCAAAACAAACAGATATCACAATTAAAGAAAAACTCAGACCCAAAATGAGTAAAAATTATGATAAATAATCAATTAAGGCTAAAAGGAACATGAATTAACAAAAACAGGCCAAGGGCTAACACCCCCTGGGTTTGCTAAAGTATAGTGTCGTTTCAAGCACTGTGTTTTCATTTGTCATATAAGAAAAAAAAATAAAAAAAATCACCATATTAACCAAGATCACTAAAGAATTAATGAAAGTAGAAAGACTGTATATCATATGATAATATTCGTTTTTTGAAGTTTTGGAAACTTAGGATTTAAGAATGTTATAAATAGAAAACCTTTGAAATGTATTTTGTTTTGAGTGCAATTCAAACGACGCTCTGGTCTTAATAGAGCTTAGTGGCGTTAGGCCTATAATTGTTTGTGGTAATATATGTCAATTTTAAGTTTAATTTAACTCTGTTAATTTTAACTGGACTTCAGAGGGCTCATTTGATTTGAAATTGAAAGTTGTAATTCACTTTTTAAGAGTCAAAAGTGATTAGAAGGTACCTAGCCTCCCCCCATACCCCATCTATTTTTTTTTCTCAGAGGCATTTTATATAGAAAGAGTCGTTGTAGAAACTTCAAAGGGGGCTTATTTTATTGGAAATAGAGAGTTTTAGTTACCTTTTCAAGAGTTAAAAATTGATTTGAGGGCACCAAGCCCCCCTCCCCCACAGGCTGATCCCCCCCCTAGATAAGAAACAAATCGTTTGGTCGCAAATTTTTTAAAAATAGTTCAAAGATAATATACAAAAAAAAACAGGTTAGACACAATCCCCCAAGGCCCAGGGGCCGAAGTTGTAAGTGGTGCCCTGGGGGCAAATATGGTTCTTATAGAAGTGATGCTCACAAAAACTTCAGAGGGTTCATTTGATTGGAAATTATAAGTTCTAGTTCACTTTTTTAGAGTCAAAAGAGATTGGAGGGCAATTAGCCCCCCTCCCCCATCATCCCCTTTTTCTCCAATTGCATCAGATAAAATTTTGAGATAGACAAGTTGTTAAAAATAATTCAAATGTTAGATAACAAAACTCTGATGTCAACACATCCACCAGGGCCCTGGGGAAGGTGGTGTAAGTCATGCCCTAGGGGCACAGTAAGTTCTTATGGAAGGGGTACTTGTTTAAACTTCATAGAGGGCTCATTTGATTGAATTTTGAAAGTTGTAATTCACTTTTTAAGAGTGAAAAGTGAAGGCCATATGGCTCCAATATTTTATTATTTTATTGTTTTTTTTTCAGAGGCATTTCATATGGAAGGGGTCTTTGCATCAACTTCGGAGGGGGATCATTCGATAGCAAATGGGGATTTCTCGTGCCATTTTTAAGATTAAAAAGTTCTCCTCGGGCCCCTAGCCCCCCCCCCAACGTCCTTTTTTCACAAATGCATCCAATAAAAATTTGTGATAGCCCTCTTGTTAAAATAGTTCAATCATCACCTAACAAAAACTCCAGTGTTGACACAACCCCCAAAGCCAGGGGGCAGGTGTTGCAAGTTATGCGCTAGGGGCATATATGGTTCTTATGGAAGTAATGCTTGAAGAAACTACAGAGGGTTCAGTTGATGGGAAATTGAAAGTTTTAGTTCACTTTTTAAGAGTCAAAAGATATTGGAGGGTAACTAACCCCCCTCCTCACGCCCTTTTTTCTATAATGCTTCCAATAAAAATTTAAGATAGCCATTTTGTTAAAAATAGTTCAAAGTTCATGTAACAAAAATTCCGGTGTCAACACAACCGAACAGGGCCCAGGGGCAGGCGTTGTAAATTATACCCTGGGGGCAAATATGGCTCTTATGGTAGGGATACTTGTATAAACTTCAGAGAGGGCTCATTTGATTGGACACTAAAAGTTCTAGTTCACTTTTTAAGAGTTAAGAGATTGGAGGGCAGCTAACCCCCCCCCTCCCCTCTCCCAACGCCCTATTTTCCCCAAATGCATCAGATCAAATTTTGAGATACAAATTTTGTTAAAAATAGTTCAAAGTTCAGATGACAAAACTCTGGTGTCAACACAGCCCCCAGGGCCCAGGGGCAGGCGTTGTAAGTTATACCCTGGGGGCAAGTATGGTTGTTATGGAAGGGATACTTGTATAAACTTCAAAGAGGGCTCATTTGATTTGAAATTGAAAATGGTAATTCACCTTTTAAGTCAAATGTGATTGGAAGGCATCTAGCCCCCCCCCCCGCCTTTTTCCCATATGCATAAGATAAAGATTATGAGATAGACATTTTGTTAAAAATAGTTCAAAATTCAGATAACAAAACTCTGGTGTCAACACAGCCCCCCAGGTTCTGGGGACAGGAGTTGTAAGTTATGCCCTGGGGACAATTATAGTTGTTCTGGAAGGGATGCTCATATAAACTTCAGAGGGCTCATTTGATTGGAACTTGAAAGTTGTAAATTCCCTTTTTAAGAGTCAAGTGATTGAAGGGTAGCTAGCCCCCCCCCACTCCATTTTTTTGTCTGAGGCACTTCAGATACAAGGGGTCGTTGCATACTATTCAAATGGTGCTCATTAAATTGTAAATAGTGTTCTAGTGCCCTTTTTAAGAGTGAAAATTGATCAGAGGGCACCTAGCCCCCCCCCATGCCTTTTTTCTCCAATTACATCCAATAAAAATTTTGAGGTAGCCATTTTGTTAAAAATAGTTTAAAGATAATATACAAAAAAAAACTCCAGGATCAACACAAGCCCCCAGGGCCTAGGGGCAGGCATTGTAAGTTATGCCCTGGGGGCAAATATGGTTCTTATAGAAGGAATGCTTGTAAAACTGTAGAGAGAGAGAGAGAGAGAGAGAGAGAGAGAGAGAGAGAGAGAGAGAGAGAGAGAGAGAGAGAGAGAGAGAGAGAGAGAGAGAGAAAGACAGACAAAGAAAGACCATACATACAACCAGGTTTTTAGTACCCTTAAATACAGCAGAAATATATAATAGGTACACCAACTAGCAAACGATGTCATCCCCTCATTGCAAAGATGATTAATTTTGCTTACAATTCCCTCTCTTATTTTAAAATTGGCTTTTTCTACAACTAGCAATGGATAATTGTAAATAAAATCAATTATTTGCAGGAACCATGCCTCGGCTATTTTAGAAAAAGCCAAGACAGATAGTCTGGGTGAGAGGCAAATCTGGCATAAGTGCTATAGGTTAGCACTTTACTGAAAACACCCAAAGACCAGTATAAAAAAAAACAAGGATACTGATTTGGGAGACAAAATTTAGTACATAGCCTGACAACAACACACTAGTCTATAATGCTTTTCATAGTCTTACACCAGCTCAGATATAGTAATTTCCAATATACAATTAAAATTGACTTAAATTTTAAGCATAAAAATTAATATTATTTTAATAGGCACTAAGTCATTGAACAGCACAAATAGATAATGGATTGATTTATCAGGTAACATTTTGTTCTCTATAGCTATAACACCAATAGTGAGTAATATACAATTTTAAACTGTAAAAAACACTCTTTAGTGTCACTCAAAATGTGAAACAACTAAACCATAATATGAACTCCCAAAATCCAGCTGTTTCTCTCTATATAATGGAATATTTCAAGTTATGATACAAATACTAAAAGCTAGTCTATAGTTCTAATACTATCAAGATGGACGTGTACAAACTAATCATGAAATGTCCATTCCAGAGCTAAAACGAGATTCAATCATTGGACTGAACTCATTGTGCAGAAGTGATACCAAATTAACTGGGAAAAAAATAAATAAAACAAATCAACACTCCTAAAATGCTGTATTTCCTTCAATAGAATATGCTTTGTTAGCTTGCTTCTACTGTACAAAAACTCCTAATTGTTTTCTGTTTTCAGTAAAGCACTAGTCTTCTATAATTATATAAACATAGAGAAATATTTTTTGTTGGGTCGTTTGTGCACTAGTTTTATCAATATAGAAGTTATCAATGTAAATTATTACTGTGAAGTATTATTTTTGTCTGGCAACTTTGCTCTTTTCTTTCCTTAGAAAAACTTTGTTTTTTTTATTTATAATGGGAAATGTCAGATGGTTTGGCTCCAACAACACATAGCACCTGGCCAAGGGCAGAGGATCAGGAGATTGGCACCTGCCCTATGCAGCCCTTGCTGGACTGTATGCAAAATTTTTTTTTTCACATTTTTGGTTTAATAGAGCTCAAATGTAATTTAAGTAAAAAGAGCAGGGGGTTAAAAGGTGGAAGGGGGTGAGTACCCTCATACACAAAGTAATATATGTTTGTTTTTAAATTTTAATTCCACTTTTTACAAATTAAAAGAAAAATTCTCTTCTTTAATGGCTGTAAGGACAAGTTGTGAATGTATTGGGTTTGACCTGAACACTTTAAAACCTATATAGTAAGTACAAAAGTTGACAAAAAATTTATTAAGTTTATATTTATACCCAATTGAAATGCAGTTAAAAATGAGCTATTATGGAAGATGAAATGTAGTGAAAGCCCTTGACCGGAGAAGCTGTAGCAGCAGGATAGCCTGTGGCTGAGAAGGTCTCTTTTTGTAAAAAAAAAAAAAAATTAACAGAAAGTTTTATTTTCTTTATTTTCAAACCCTCTGCTTTGGTATGAAATTAGAAAGTTTTTTTTTCAGAAAACAGTTTTTCACAGTGAAGTAAAGAGGTACATTACATCAAATATGTGTAGAAATAAATTCAAATAATAATTCAAACTTAAAATTAAAAGAAATAAGAACAGGTTATTTCTACAGGGATTTCAAAAAGTGAAATTTTTGTGATAAAAGTAAAGGGCTATGTAAACAATTAAATAAAAAAAAAACAAGTTTTTTAAACTGAAAGTAAGGAGCAACATTAAAACTTAAAACGAACAGAAATTATTCCGTATATGAAAGGGGCTGTCCCCTCCTCAACGCCTTGCTCTTTACACTGAAGTTTTTTATTGTTTTAGAAAACAGAGTTTTGAGAAAGAGTCAAACTTTAGCGTAAAGAGCAAGGCATTGCGGCGGGTACAGCCACTTTCATAGACGGAACAATTTCTGTTCGTTTTAAGTTTTAGTGTCGCTCCTAACTTTCTGTTGAAAAAACTTGTTATTTTTATTTAATTTCTGATCGTTTTTTAGTTAATGCAGCTTTTATTTTGGCTCGCCGTCATTGAATAAGTAAACAAAATTTGCATACGAAATTTACTTTTCTTTTGCTAAATGGCTGTCTCTAAATTTGGTTCTGACGGAATTTACAAATTAACTTACGTAACGAACTTCTATATTCGTATATTTTTCTTCTGGCAAAAAATACAAAGTTGCAGATTTTTGCAGATATGAGCTTAAAACCTATGTTCTAGGGTTTTCTGATACGCTGAATCTGACGGTGTGATTTTAATTAAAAATTTTTCACTTTTAGGGGATGTTTCCCCCCTCTTTAAAAATCAGGTGAGTTTTCTGAGGCTTGTAGCCTTTGATGAGTAATACTAAACTTAATAAAATTCATATATTTAGAATCAGCATTATAAGCCCATTCTTTTGATACATTTATTGACATCAAAGTTCCGTTTTTAAAATTTTTTATAACTATTGAGCCGTATCGCTTGTTTTTTTTATTGTTTTTTTTTTATTACGTATGTGTTATTGAGCATATTACTGGGTTATCTCCATAGTCAATACCACGCTCTTTACGTTAAAAGGTAAAAAAAAATTTAATTCAAAAACCCCTGAATCACAAAGGCTGTTTAATTAGAATAGATAGTTCTTTTGAAAGCACTAAAAAAAAACTGTAACGTAAAGAGCGAGGTATTGACTTGGGGGAGAACCCCCTCAAATACGTAATAATTTCTGTTCATTTTAAGTTCTAATGTTGCTTCTTACTTTCAGTTGAAAGTACTTGTTTTTTTTAATTTAATTTCTGATCATTTTTTAAATAATGCTTGGAAATCAGGCGCCCCCTTCATAGAAATGTCCCTTACCCCAAAGAAACATCCTCCACATAGAAATTAAAATGTCCTTCATAGAAATGTCCCTTACCCCAAAGAAAAATCCTCCACGGAAAGATTCCTTACCCCAAAGAAACATCCTCCACATAGAAATTGAAATGTCCTTCATAGAAATGTCCCTTACCCCAAAGAAACATCCTCCACAGAAAGATTCTCCCGAGTAACCCCCTCCGCCGGCCCCCCCCCACCCGAAAAAAATTCTTCCTGAAAATGTATGTATACGTCCCAATAACCAATACAATATGTAATCAATGGGCAAAGTTCATAACTTTCAGCCATATTTATAAGACATATTTATTAGATTTTCGACTATGCTAAACACAATGGCTATCTCAAAATTTTAATTGGGTGACTTTGAGAAAAAAATGAGCATGGGAGGGGGCCTAGTTGCCCTCCATTTTTTTTGGTCACTTAAAAAGGGAACTAGAACTTTTAATTTCCGTTCCAATGAGCCCTCTTACGATCTTCTAGGACCACTGGGTCAATACGATTACCCCTGGAAAAAAAAACAAAAAACAAATAAACACGCACCCATGATCTTTCTTCTGGCAAAAAAATGCAAATCCCCATATTTTGTATATAGGAGCTTGAAACCTCTGCAGTAGAGTTATCTGATACGCTGAATATGATGGTGTGAATTTCATTAAGGTTCTATAACTTTTAGGGGGTCTTTCCCCCTTTTTTCAAAAATCAGCCAAATTTTCTCAGGCGCGTAACTTTTGATGGGTATAATTAAACTTGATGAAACTTATATTTTTGAAATCAGAATTAAAATCTGATTCTTTTGATGTATCTATTGGTACAAAAATTCCTTTTTTTTAGAGTTTTGGTTACCATTGAGCCGGGTTGCTCCTTACTTACAGTTTGTTACCACGAACTGTTTGAAAGTCAAGCAGAAATAGACTCAAGCAATAATTCAAAATCAAAACAAACAGATATTACAATCAAAGAAAAACTCAGACCCAAAATGAGCAAAAATTATGATAAATAATCAATTAAGGCTAAAAGGAACATGGATTACCAAAAACAGGCCAAGGGCTAACACCCCCGAAATCTGCTAAAGGATAGTGTCCTTTCAAGCATTGTGTTTTCATTTGTCGTATAAGAAAAACAAATCACCATATTAACCAAGATCACTAAAGAAGTAATGAAAGTAGAAAGACTGAATATCATATGATAATTCTCGTTTTTTGAATTTTTGGAAACTTACTATTTAAGGCTGTTATAACAAGAAATCCATTGAAATGTATTTTGTTTTAAGTGGAGGGCAAACGACGATCTGCTATTTATAAAGCTTGGGTTTATTCTACATATAATTCTGTATTTTAGTATATGTTAGATTTAGGTTTAATTAAACTATGTTTATTTTATTTACTTTATTTACAGGTCTGATCATTGCAGGTATTTTTTTAATTAATAAAGATTTCTATTATATTTCATTATTTGTTGTAATATATTCTTGTGTTGTGGTTCCTTCAACAGATTGATGTAAATTAATGTTTGTTTTATGCACGAAATATTATTTTGCTTTGTAGCAGATTGTCCCTGTTGTAACTTAGCTCTTTACTTTTCCTTGGAAAATTTCTTCAAAAAAAAAGCTATCTAAAATTCTTTTTTTTTTATATTTAAATTGACAATAAGTTTAAATTTCTTAGCCACTGTTGGAACCAAGCAGCTAAGGCACACAACATCCTTGGTTTGATCAAGAATTTTCTGACAAGTCACCAACCAAGAGAATATGGTGATTTTTTTTCTTATATGACAAATGAAAACACAATGCTTGAAAGGACACTATCCTTTAGCAGATTTCGGGGGTGTTAGCCCTTGGCCTGTTTTTGGTAATCCATGTTCCTTTTAGCCTTAATTGATTATTTATCATAATTTTTGCTCATTTTGGGTCTGAGTTTTTCTTTGATTGTAATATCTGTTTGTTTTGATTTTGAATTATTGCTTGAGTCTATTTCTGCTTGACTTTTGTTTACATAGCCCTTTACTTTTATCACAAAAATTTCACTTTTTGAAATCCCTGTAGAAATAACCTGTTCTTATTTCTTTTAATTTTAAGTTTGAATTATTATTTGAATTTATTTCTACACATATTTGATGTAATGTACCTCTTCACTTCACTGTGAAAAACTGTTTTTTGAAAGAAAATCTTTCTAATTTTATACCAAAGCAGAGGGTTTGAAAATAAAGAAAATAAAACTTTCTGTTAATTTTTTTTTTTTTTTACAAAAAGAGACCTTCTCAGCCACAGGCTATCCTGCTGCTACAGCTTCTCCGGTCAAGGGCTTTCACTACATTTCATCTTCCATAATAGCTCATTTTTAACTGCATTTCAATTGGGTATAAATATAAACTTAATAAATTTTTTGTCAACTTTTGTACTTACTATATAGGTTTTAAAGTGTTCAGGTCAAACCCAATACATTCACAACTTGTCCTTACAGCCATTAAAGAAGAGAATTTTTCTTTTAATTTGTAAAAAGTGTAATTAAAATTTAAAAACAAACATATATTACTTTGTGTATGAGGGGTACTCACCCCCTTCCACCTTTTAACCCCCTGCTCTTTTTACTTAAATTACATGTGAGCTCTATTAAACCAAAAATGTGAAAAAAAACTTTTGCATACAGTCTAGCAAGGTCTGCATAGGGCAGGTGCCAATCTCCTGATCCTCTGCCCTTGGCCAGGTGCTATGTGTTGTTAGAGCCAAACCATCTGACATTTCCCATTATAAATAAAAGAAAAACAAAGTTTTCCTAAGGAAAGAAAAGAGCAAAGTTGCCAGACAAAAATAATACTTCACAGTAATAATTTACATTGATAACTTCTATATTGATAAAACTAGTGCACAAACGAACCAACAAAAAATATTTCTCTATGTCTATATAATTGTAGAGAACTAGTGCTTTACTGAAAACAGAAAACAATTAGGAGTTTTGGTACAGTAGAAGCAAGCTAACAAAGTATATTCTATTGAAGGAAATACAGCATTTTAGGATTGTTGATTTGTTTTATTTATTTTTTTCCCAGTTAATTTGGTATCACTTCTGCACAATGAGTTCAGTCCAATGATTGAATCTCGTTTTAGCTCTGGAATGGACATTTCATGATTAGTTTGTACACGTCCATCTTGATAGTATTAGAACTATAGACTAGCTTTTAGTATTTGTATCATAACTTGAAATATTCCATTATATAGAGAGAAACAGCTGGATTTTGGGAGTTCATATTATGGTTTAGTTGTTTCACATTTTGAGTGACACTAAAGAGTGTTTTTTACAGAAAACAACCAAGATGATTGGAAACAGAAATCCACCATATGGCTAAGATAAGAGTAAAGTCAATTTGTGATGCAAATGGACGTTACATTTAGATTGAGGATGGGTAAAGTTCTACCAAATCATATTATTGAGTTAGAAATAAAGCAAATACACCATTCAATGCCTTTTTTTATGCTGATTACAAATATAATAATCATTTCTATTGGAAATGAATTTCAGCCCCCCCTCCTATATATACCTAACCTAACCCTGAATTGGCATATATAGGGGGGGGCTGAAATTCATTTCCGATAGAAAAGATTATTATATTCATAATCAGCATAAAAAGGTATCAAACGGTGTATTCACTTTTGTCCTAACTCAATAATATGATTTGGTAGAACTTTACTTGAGGATGCAATTCTAGGTAGGCCTATGTATTTGTGCATTAGGGGCTGGGGGTATAAATTCTATGAATAGGCCCACTTTCTAGCACTAAGATATTACATCTTTCTGCAAATATTAATCTTTAAAACTCATCTTTGTTCTAAGATCTTACAGCTGACTGATGTTAACAAAAAGTGTGAAGACCACCACTGTTTTGCCATATAGGCTAGAACAATGATGAGAGAACTTTGATGATATACTCATCATTGTTCTCAGACTGCTGATCAGAGCAGAATGATGAAAAATGTTTGCATAAAATGACAAAAGATGTAAAGATCATAGTTCAAAGATTTCATTTTTAAGTGTTTTCTGACAAAAGATGCGAGATTTAAGCACATTGATGAGTGAAAAAAACAAGCCCTAAGAAATTCAAATTTTTCTGCTGTCCCTATGTCCTATATCTCAGACCATGGGGTGGGGGGATAGGGTGCACTGTCTGGGAAACAACTATGATGATTAGAGACATCCACCATAGGCTATGCCTAATATGGAAGTAAAATTCATTTGAGATGCAAATAAATGTATAGGCCTACTTACATTGAGGATGCAATTCTAGGTAGGCCTATATATTTGCACATTAGGGGGTGAGGGTATATGAATATACATGTCCCAAGAAATTCATGAATTAGGCCTATTCACTTTATTCCTAACTCAATAATATGATTTGGTAAATATTTACCGAAAATGAATCTAAAAGAAGACTACTCCATCACAGGAGGGGACGAATCACTTAACCAATTGGCCTGTATAAAATATTCTACCAAGTTCAACAGATAGGGAATTTTCGGGTCCCTATTCAGGGACCTGAAAATACCTTACACTGACTCCTTGTCACTGCTTAAGATGGACGACAGGCAGTGTTTCCACTTATCTCTTCAAACAATGTGTAGAATCTTGCCAATTATCGGGAGAAAATCGGGAGATGGCTCTCAGGATTCGGAAGAAAATCGGGAGATGGATCTCAGGATTTGGTAGAATTTTCAGTTTTTTGTATTTTGCATTGAGTTTTTGGAGGTGTTTGAGCAATTTAAGCATAAAGTACCAGATTCTAAATGTTTGGAGTGCAGATTTACTCGAGCCAGCTGCAATTCCGGAAAGAAAATTCGTCAATCAACGTTGTCAAACATGACAAAAGGAAGCAGCTAGAAGCTTGAAATGTATTTAATTTTGAAACTAAGTGCAGTTATATTTCATTCAGACTCTAAAGCTATTTAATTAAGACATTTTTCTTTATCGACCCTTACTTTTTGTGGCTCTTTCATATTCAACACAACAGCCCACTAAGTTCAGGACTGGGACAGAAAATATGGACGAATTACAGACACTAGGCCTTTGACTATTGAGACTGAGTTAAGTGGATAATTTATTTTTACCACCATCCCCAGAGGTATTCACAAATGATAAAGAGAAAACGCAAAGTCGTAGTTCATTAGTATTGATATAACTGAAAAAAAGTATAAGAAATAGCAAAACTTTCAGATACATATACCGCATTACATTCATAATCTGTGTCTATCGCATAGCTTTTTATGTGAGCTGCCTCCTCTGATCATGCCGTAACTCAGCTGTGCTGGTATACGCTACTACTCCTTTTAGCCTCTTTCTGAGGGGCTGGTCAATTGTCAGTGTGTTTGCTGTAACTCAGTCTCGTTTCATTTCAAGTTTCGTCTGAATTGTTGAATCCAAAGTTACGGTTACCAAATGATTCCTTCTGTCTGTCTTTACTTCTTGAGTAAGCTGAACAGTCTTTCTGAAGCTACGTTCGAAAATGGCAAGGAAAACAAGTATTGTACAAACTTTGCTAAGTTTGGTTACCACGATGTTCCCTCGCACTCAAAGCCGATTTCCAGCAATCCACGGCTTTCAGAGTCACTGTTTTATCATCGTTGGCACTATCGGAATGTTCCCACCATTCTTTGTCAATGGCACTTATGTTTTGTAATGTTTATGTAATGGCACAATGGCACTTTGTCAATGGTTATTTATGTTCATTTTAGCCTTAATTGAATTCGTGTATTTAGGACTTAAGTATTTTTGGAATGGTAAGTATGCACAGGATGTTAAGTATAGAGTACAAAAGGGAAATATGTGTAGGAATTTAATTATAAAAAGTGAATTTAATTGAATTTAGTGTAGGAATTTAATTTTTAAAAATGAGGTTGGAAAGATTAGGGACTTAGCAATGACTAAATATTTATTTAAGACTACACTCCTCTCGGTTATGCATTACAGGTGTGAGCTGTGGGGCTTTAGAAAAAGTGGGGAGTTGGAGAGAATACATAGAGATTATTTTAAGATAGTTGTTAGGACCCATAGATCTACTCAAAATATTAAACAGGAGGAGGATTAAGGATTAGATGGGTTAAAAAAAAGGGTGAAGTTTTGTATAAAAAATTTAATAAGTAAAAATAGGTTAGCATAAGAAGCGCATTTTAGTTTGATGGAGGATAAGATAGAGGTAGGGTGGCCACAAGAAATTAAGGACATTTTAGATGAAGTAGGATTTTCGTATTTTTGGAATGAAGGTCAGAGATTGAATTCGGATACAGCGGTTGTTAAGGAAAAAGAAAGGTTAAATGAGCAAGGTATACAGCAGTGGCTAAGTAAGTAGATGCAGGGCTGATACATTCTGAAAGATGTAACTCTCTATAAATATTTTCGTGGAGATTCATATATAAGTACATTTTTTCTTTTTAATTTGCTTGTGTTTTTTTGTTTTTTGTTTTTAATTTATTTGTGTTTTTTTGCTGGTTGTGTTATGTTTGTGTTCTGTTTTTTTTCCTATAGCCTTATGTTTTTTTGGAAATACATACATATATACATTCATTTATAGGCTTGCGTGACATTGTTAAAAAATCTAACAATAAAAACCAAGTGCAGCTGAGGGGTTATCCTATGTGTACTACACAATTTGTTTAGTCAAATCGGTGCCTTCATAAATGGAACTGTGGTGAGCACAAGCAACAATCTTTCAAACTATACGAATTATATATAATTAATGTTGATGAATTCAGTGTCTAGATACATAATCTACACTCAAGCTAACAGAACACATTTATTTTGTTCATATCCAACTACCTTAAAACCCTCTTACCTTCTTTCTATTCTTAGATATACCTTTCTCTGCAAAAATTAAATTAAAATAGCAATCCCTCATTCTCAGTAATTCCAAAACTAGAAAATTGAAAATATTTCCTGTTCAGGAACAATATGGAGATTAAGTGCCCATTATGCCTTTAGTCAGATTTTTACGTGAAAGCCAGCCATATATCTGTAGGCGCCAGGGAATAAATTAGTAAGAGTAAGATTACAGTATATGATGGTCTGATCTTTGCCCTTTGTACCTGTTCTTCAAGATATCAGATTACTAAGTACTTCACTTATATATGTTTGGGTTAAACTTTGATTGCCAAAGGAAACCGATGAAACTTTTACTGAACCAGACTTCGGAAGTGTTGAAAAAGTGAATAATCCGTTTTGTAAACTGATCTGAATTCAAAAACACGAACAGGAATATGACATGGATCAAAATGAAAGTTTTGCTGTAAAAAATCCTCTAGCTTAATCAGCGGATATAAGTGGGCCTATTTTCTCACCATAAGAAAGGTTTTCTCACCATTTATACCGGCCTTCAAAAGAAGAAACGCATCAGTTCAAAACTGAAATCTAAGAGATATTCCAGAAAATAATTCAGACAGACAAATAAAAAACTCAGTGTTAAAGAGTATTGCTTCATCTCAAAAAAGCAAAACAACGACAGATCCAAGCTAGTGAAAACAAACTGAAAATTTAAATTCTAGATGCCATGGCAAAAAATAGGAAGGAACAGAGTATACAACAGCAAAAATGTTGAGTAGAAATCTATTAAAGATTCAAAGCCTGAACTTGAAATTAACCCTCAATGCAAATGTTGTAGTGTCGATCCTAAGATGGTTACAGTTTTCAAATGTTCAATTATTCCTGAAAGTAATTGTTTTGGACAATGTTTCCTGGGAGCTAAAGAGGGTCTACCTACCAAAAATTGTCACTTACGATGATTATGAGAAACTAAAAGAGGCTGATTTTGGTCGTTCTAGGAAAAGAGGAAGCCTGAAATACAATTTGAAAGCAAGAGAAGGGATATTTGGCGTTTTTGATCATATGTTCAATCATTCCTGAAAGAGAGAGACAGCATAAGTTTGGTTGCTTTTGGACAAAAATTTACTGGAAATGAAAAAGGGTTTACATAGCTAAACTTGTTACTTACTACGATTTTGAGAAATTCAGGGTAGCTGATCTTAGCTCTTGTAGGAGAAAAAGAATCATGAAACACAATTTAAAAACTTAGGAAGGGATGTTAAGAGTTTGCAATCAAGTATTTTTCAGTACATTTCGATTGGCGAACGTCAAGTGAATAACCGGTCTGAACAGACTGTGAATGACAGCATTCATCCATCACAAGATGCAAACCACCCAGAAATCTCAACTCGATTCAATAATAGGAAATCACTTAGCTTTGCAGTTTGGATGCAAGGCACAAAGAATTTTGAGAATGATCTCCCGCATCTCGCACCATACTTCTGTAGAGCCGGGAAAAGAAAAAGTACAGTCCCAAAAATTACAGCACAAAATTATACTTTTGGGACTGTTAAAGAGGTGATTTATGTTAATAGGGACAAAATGAAGGAAGAAACGACTGTCTATGTAAGCTATAGCTTCTTAGGCAATGGTTGAAAATGAAACACAATGGGATTTTCAAGCTGAAAAAGCACCAGTGTGACAGGTGCATGGCATTTAAGTTGAAGAATTGTGAGCACATATTAAAGAAAGCAAAATCTAGGACTGAGAATGACAGTGACAAGAACAAAGCCAAAGCTAGTTCAAGGGTGTTTATAATGGCAACTCATAACCTTGAATCTAAGTTGCTTTGTCAAGGCATAACATTTTTGTCTCTTTACTTCAAACAAAAGGTTGTTTTGCATAGCTGCACTTCAAACGATCTTGTTAGTTTAGACGTACTGAATATAGTCTGGATCGAGACTAAAGGGCAGTTCAATCCATTCGAACCTTCGTTTCATGTGTTATTGACAAGTTGGAAGACCTGCTATGGTCATACCCAAACGCTGAGGCAATTATTATGTGAAACAATGGATGTTTATAAAAGAACAAGAATGAAGTGCTTTCTAATGCACTTGTCCATTTAGCTACTATGTATAGAGTGACAGTGACGCAGAAGAATCTGGAAAAAGGGCACAAAAAAAAGGTAGTGGGACACTCTGCACCAGACATTCAGAATTCAATATGAAGATGAAGACGTTTACAATCCAAATATGTATACATCTGAGAGGAAGGATGCCTGGTATAATCTTTACCTTTGTCGAGCAAAACCATGAATCATTCAATGGTGTAATTCATGGACTACCCAGGATTGAAGTATCACCGTGATTATATAATTTGAAGTAAAAAAAGAGACGGAAAGTGACGGAATTAAAAGGAGACGGAAAGTGACGCGCCTGAGGAAATTTGCCATATTTTAAAAAAAGAGGAAACATCCCCTAAAAGTCACAGAATTAGAATACAAATCACCCATTAGATTCAGCGTATTAGAGACCCTACTGTAGAGGTTTCAAGCTCCTATATGCAAAAATGGGGAATTCTGTATTTTTTGCCGGAAGAAAGATCTCGGATTCGTATTTATTTTTTTTCCCAGGGGTGATCGTATTGATCCAGTGGTTTTAGAATGTTGCAAGACGGCTCATTAAAAAGGTAATGAAAGGTTTAATTTTGTGACCAAAAATTGGAGGACTACTAGGCCCCCTCCCATGCTTATTTGTTTCCCAAAGTCACCAAATAAAAATTTTTGAGACATCCATTTTGTTCAGAATAGTTGAAAAACCTAATAACTATGTCTCTGAGGACGACTTAACCCCCAAAAGTCCTCTGGGGAAGGGCTTCAAGTTATGAACTTTGCCCATTATTTACACATAGTAATGGTTATTGCAAAGTTTACAGACGTTTTTGAATTTTTTCTTGCTGGGGTGGGAGGTTCGTGGGAGGGGGTTACATGGGAGGATCTTTCCATGGAGAAATTTTCCATTGGAGAAGATAATCTCTATTTGGATTTCCTAGCATTATTTGAAAAACAATCAAAAACTAAATAAAAAAATTTTTCAACTGAAAGTAAGGAGCTAAATTAACGCTTAAAAGAAACAGAAATTACATATATTGATATTAAATCATAACAATTACGCCCCGAATGATTTCGAAAAAATTAAGCAAGAAAAAACGGGTTTTAATTTTAATAGAGCAGAGAAACAAAATAATTAAAGACAAATCAACACTTTGATTAAAAAATATTCCCAATATTTCAGCCCCACGTCCGGGAGCCTTTCTCAACGGGAAAAGAACAAAAAACAAAAACTGTTTTTAAAAAAACACACATCAACTAAACTAAAACGACAACTAAGCACAACGAAAAAGAAAAATATTATAAACAAACTTAAAAGATACTAACTCACATTACAAACACACTTCCAGCCCCGACGTTATAAGAAAATGAACAAAAGCTAATGTATATAGTGAAACCATGGGTTGCTCTCCTTTTAACATTCAGTGTATAAATGGGAATCTATTACACGTGAAGACTATATTTACTTTAGCCAACCAAAACATATCACCTACCCCCATCACCCTTGACTAAATCTAACAGGTTAATCAATCAATTCATAAATCATAAATTGGATGGATTTTTTTATTGCTAGTTTAGCTGTAGTCCGTTGACTTTTCCCATTTTTTACCTCATTCTGACCTTCGTTCACATGGTTATTATTTGTTTCAGGACAATCATTAAAATCACTACTGGTTGAATACTTTACCTACTTTTTAATTAAGCTATTATAAATTGAATTTATCTTATAATCCTCTTCATCTCTATTGATACTAATACCCACACACATAATCTTTTTTATTTCTATAATTTCTCTGAAACTTTGCAAAAGTTCTACAGACGTATGTACAATTTTTTTTTTATATATATCTCTGTATAAGAGATTTTTGTATGATTCATGTGAATTTTTGTTATTTTATGTAAAATTTTATGTAAAACGAACAGAAATTGCGTATATTTATATTAAATACCAACAATTAAGCCCCGAATGACACCCCGAATGATTAATTACACATCGAATGAGCTGTTTATACACCTCCAAACTGCTTATGGTAATTAAATCTTATTATCTCAGGAATCAAACCAGGAAATCAGTTTTACCAGCAAATCCGAAATTAAATAAGAAAAACAAGTTTTTTCAATTGAAAGTCAGGAGTTACATTATAACTTAAAACGATCATAAGTTACGTATATTGACATTAAATCATAACAATTGAGCCCCAAATGAAACCCCGAATGATTAATTACACCCCAAACGAGCTGTTTATACATCTACAAGTTGCTTATGGTAATTAAATGTTATAGCTACGAATAAGAGATTTTCTTCTCATTCATGTGGATTTTTTTTTAGTTTATCTCAGGAATCATACCAGGAAAACAGTTTTACCAGGAATTCAGTAATTAAATAAAAAACAAGTATTTTCAAATGAAAGTAAGGAGCTACATTATAACTTAAAACGGACATAAGTTACGTATACTGACATTAAATCATAACAAGTGCGCCCCAAGTGCCAGCCCGAATGATTAATTACACAACAAATGAGCTATTTATACACCTTCAAGTTGCTTATGGTAATTAAATCTTATAGCTACGTATAAGAGATTTTCTTCTGATTTATGTGGATTTTTTTTTATTTTATCTCAGAAATCATATCAGGAAAACAGTTTTACCCGGAATTCAGAAAAATAAAAAAAAGCAAATAAAAAAGCAAGTTTTTTCAATTGACAGTAAGGAACTAAATTATAACTGAAAACGAACATAAGTAACGTATATTGACATTAAATCATAACAAATACGCTCCGAATGATACCCTGATTGAATAATTTCACCCTAAATGAGCTGTTTATACACTTTTAAGCTGCTTTTGGTAATTAAATCTTATAGCTACATATAAGAGATTTTCTTCTTATTCATGTAGATTATTTTATTTAATCTCAGAAATCATACTAGGAAAATAGTTTTACCAGGAATTCAGAAATTAAATAAAAAAAGAAGTTTTTCGACTGAAAGTAAGGAGCTACATTAAAACTAAAAGCGAACAGAAATTACGTATACTGATATTAAATCACATTAATGACCTCTCGAATGACTCATCGAATGATTAATTACTCCCCAAATGAGCTGTTTATAAACCTTCAAATTGCTTTTGGTAATTAAATCTTATAGCTACATATAAGAGATTTTCTTTTGATTCATGAGGATTTTTTGTTATTTTATCCAAGAAATCATGCTAGGAAATCAGTTTTACCGGGAATTAAGAAATTAAAGAAAGAAAAACAAGTTTTTTTCAACTGAAAATAAGCAGCTACATTAAAACTTAAAGCGGACAGAAATTGTGTATATTAATATTAAATCACAACAATTACGCCCCGAATGATTGATTACACCCCGAATGAGCTGTTTATACACCTTCTAGTTGTTTATGGTAATTATATTTTATAGCTCCTTATAAGAGATTTTATTTTGATTCATCTGGATTTTTGTTGGCCCCTGGAGAAGGTCGAGTATTCAAATCGATATATCACTGATTATTGACAGAACAACAAAGTGTTATACTTTGAAACAGAAAGAATACTGAAAAAAGGAATTGATAATTGAAAGATTAGAAAGTCTATCACTTTACAAATAACATGGGTAATTGCAAGATCCGTCGAATACTCTTTCCAAAATCCATATTGACTAGGTGGTATTATTTCTTTTCTTCCGCAAATTTACTAATTTTATCATTCATTATTTTTTCAAAGATCTTTGAAATGACCGGCAGAATTGAAAGAGGGCGGTAATTATTTACCTCTTTATTATTTCCATACTTATGGAAAGGTAAAACACGGCTTTTCTTAAGACCTTTTGGAAGACCTGTTTGGACCTTTTTGCCCTTTTTAAGTGACCAAAAAAATGGAGGGCTACTAGGCCCCCTCCCACGCTCATTTTTCCCAAAGTCACCCGATCAAAATTTTTAGATAGCCATTTTGTTTAGCATGGTCGAAAATATGATAAATATGTCTTTTAGGATGACTTAATCCCCCGAAGCCCTCGGGGGGAGGGTTTAAATTTATTAACTTTACCCAATGTTAACATACAGTATTGGTTAGTGGGAAGTATATAGACGTTTTCAGAGGGAATTTTTTTCTGGTAGTGGGGGGGAGTGGCTCGGGGGTTATGTGGGAGGATCTTACAATGAAGGAATTTTTGATGGGAGAACGGACATTGCTATGAAGGGGGCGCCGGATTTCCCAGCATTATTTAAATAAAGATCAGAAATTATATATAAAAAAACAAGTTTTTTAACTGAAAGTAAGGAGAAATATCAAAATTTAAAACGACAGAAAACATTACGTATATGATTGGGTTCATCCCCTAGTCAATACCTCGCTCTTTAAGCCAAAGATTATTTAGTACTTTCATAAGAGCTATTTATTCTAATTAATGGCATTTGTGATTAAGGGGTCATTTTTAAAGAATTGGAACAAAATTCGAACTTTAGCTTAAAGAGCAAGGTATTGACTAGGGGGCGAACCCTCTAATATACGTATCAAAAATATAAGAATATAAAGGTTCATTACGTAAGTTAATTCGTAAGTTACGTATATTTATTACTAATAAAAACGTTCGTAAATAAAATTAAACAAGTTTCGAGAAAGCCAATTAACCAAAGAAAAGTAAAATTAATATTCAATTTTTTTTAATTATTCATGTACGGTGAGCCAAAATGAAAACCTGTATTAATTCAAAAACATTCAAAAATTAAATTAAAAAAAACAAGTTTTTTTAACTGAAAGTAAGGAACGACGTTAAAACTTAAAACGAACAGAAATTATTCCGTATATGAAAGGGGCTGTCCCCTCCTCAACGCATCGCTCTTAACGCTAATGTTTGACTTTCTCATACGTCTATTTTTTTAAACAATGAAAAACTTTAACGTAAAGAGCGAGGCATTGAGGAGGGGACAGCCCCTTTCATATACGGAATCATTTCTGTTCATTTTAAGTTTTAAGGTCGTTCCTTACTTTCAGTTAAAAAAAACTTGATTTTTTTTATTTAATCAATTCCAGGAGCCTCTGAAGGTCCCAAAGAATTCACAATCTTTTTCAAATTACTTACGGAAACCGGTTAAAAAAAAAAAATACTACCATCATTATCAAAATTTGAAGAAATTTGACTTTCGTCCTTTATATTAATATCATTATCAAACGGTGACGAGCTATTTTGACCAAACTCAGTAAATAATTTACAAAAACTATCAGCTATAGATTTATCATTTTCAATTCTTGCCCCATTCAGGTTAACTATCTTCTTAGGGATCTTATTATCTTTATGTTTATTTGTTTATTGACAACAGTTTGGTAACTAACATAAATATGTCGATTTTCATTCAACTGGTTTTTGAACAATCTACTATAAAGCTTATTTCTTAATTTCATCATGTTTTTTAATTCCTTTGTTAACCACGGAGGTTTAAAATTATTTTTCTTTCTCGATTTATTCTCATTTGGTCCTTCAATCTTACAACACTTGTGCATTGCTTCACGAAGCTTATCAGAAAACAAATAATAATCTAATTCATGGTCATTTGACTCACAACATCGCTCCATTCTAGTTGTCCTATATAATCTTCTATTTTATTTAAGTTTGGTTCATAGGAAACAAATATTTTCTATTCAATATGATCCTGATCGGATATCATAAATCACTAAACGACACCACTAAAAATGCAAGGAGACGATCCAAACCTGGCGCAATTAGCACATTTGATGATTTCAGCCGGTCACAAATATCTTCACTAATTATCATGTTATCAATAAGCATGGTCGTGCGGTCTGTGATTCGTGTGGGGAGGTTAATCGACAAGAAAAGGCTAAATGATGGCTTAGTTGTCAAAAATTCTGCATTCGTGTTATTTCCGAGCTCCAACAAGTTATGATTTAAATCTCCTATTAGAATACATGTCTTTTTACGCGACCAAGTATTCTGACTAAGATTCTAAAAATGGTAATACGTTTCCGAGGGGTTATAACTAGGTGTCCTGTAAACAAGGCCGTAACGTATACGGAGGGGTAGGGGGCGACCCTTGAATGTTTTTGGTCACTTGGTAACAGAAATTTCAGGAAAATCGTGGCACTTTGGGCCACTATTTTTCTGACACCGTTAATATCCTTTTTTTCGATTCAATAAAGACCACGAAAATACTGACATTTCATCTACAGAATTTTGAGCTGGGTCGGTAAACGTAGCAGTGTTACCGAATCCTGCCGTGATTTTATAGATGGTGCCACAACTTTCCATTTGGTTAAGTAAACAGCGTTAAAAGAGCGACGTGATATGTACCGAAATCCCAATCTTGGTTGGTAAATGCAGCGGTTTTACCAACTCGTGCAGTGATTTTACGTATTGTATTCGAAATGGAAATTATGCTAATTATTGACAAAAAACAGTCGGTAAAAATAACCAGCCAGTCGGTAAAATCTCTTCCCCCCCCCCCCCCCGAACCTTTTGGCTAGCAACGAAACTGCCAGTAAATAAGAGGGATACAAATTTCGACATCATTTTTTCTTTTTTCATAAACAACAAAAGACTCGCAGATCTTCAAGTCTGACACGTAAAGTATCTTTACGGTCACGGAAATATCATCCTTCACATAAATTCCAAATAAACTTTCCCCATATGCGTTCTATTTTTATAATAAAAAGAACCTCCTAATGAATTCAAACTTAAAGGTGAAATTTAACTCAAGAAACTCTAAGTCAGAGCTGTCACATTGAAACAAAGATTATTTTCATTAACTGTGGTAAGTAGTGTATCAAACCCTATTTCAAGCCCCTGACAATTATATGTGGCTTCGACAAGATCACTCTATGATTTATTCCGCCTCAGACCGCAGGATTAATCTACTTAAAAACAGGAATATTTAGATCTGAACTCACTTTTTCATTCCACCAATCACGTTCACAGAGGACTCGTTCACATATATTAATTAAATTAAAGTAGTTTCCTGCAGGGATAGTCTATGAAACAGAAAAGACATTTTGAAAAAAGGTTCACCTTACTGTCGCCAAAATAGTTTAGTCACTCTCCTGTATGTTAGCCAGAAGCCTGGCTTCTTGAAGACGGCTCAGTGAGACTTTTTCTAACTACTTCATTGCCAGACTTTGCAAAGATACAGCCCAGTACTGACCGAGCATTTCTCATACCCATTACATCCCTAGCAGAATTTAGCACTTTCTGTCTACGACGAGTAAGGCTTTCACCTACAAAACATTGCAATCCTTTCAGCTTGCTCCAATTTTTCAATATTTATGGCGAAATTGTTAGGGTTCAAATCCGACTTCAATAGGGAGAATTTTGGTACTACTGGGTTTTCCCAAAATACTAACATTTATAATGTCAGACTCGGAAACCGATTATAGACCAAGTCTGTTTGTTATTAATTCTAACAAATTATTGGTGGGATGCCTTGTTGTTTCATTCAGACCAGAAAGAGGGTGAATAACTACGCAAGAAGATTACTAGCTTGTTGCATTTCATCGAGGCCATAATGTAGATTTGACATTGCTGCTGCCAAGAAATCAACTTTTGATCCCAGTGCTCCGAATTGGTCCACTAATTTTTCGTGGCTACTTTTAAAGTTCCAACATAAAGGATGAATGAACAGCTTGCATTATTTTCTCAAGGTTATCTTATGAGTTTTACCTTACTGAACTTTTTTACAATATTTTGCTGAACAAGATCACTAATTGAATCCTTAACTTGCCAAACTTCCACTCTTACTTCAGAAATCTAAAGCCGTACTTCCTTTTCAATTCCAAGCAGTTTCCATGTAACAATTTAGATTTTTATAGAGTTTTATAGAGTAACAGTTTAGATAGGTCCTTTCAGTTTAATGCTGAATGACCAATAAGAAATTTTTGATCTGCAATTTATCCCTATCCCTTCCAACTGTTAGTATCGAAACATTGTAACATAGAACAGGAATAGGTCAGCTGGTTTCTCGCATTGTGTCTGTAACCAAACATTCAACCTTTATCATCCAGGTATGATGCCACCAAGATATGCAAGTTGTGGAGGTTATCGGATCTCTACCACAATCTGTACCGCTTTTAAGATGTAAGGAATGAAACTTGGCCAAAAATTTTGAGTGAGCAATAGTTAGGAAATATCAATGTCCTCAGGAAATTTCAAGTTTAATTTTTTCGAGACTAAAAACATAAGGCTTCAAAAGCTAATAAATTTTGGGATTTTGATATCTCGCTCATTCAGAAACAGCTTCTGAAAACTTCAAATCTTTTAAAATTATGACTTCCTTACTTTTAGGGACAGTTGGCGAGGATTTTGAAGGAAGTCACAAGTCAATCTGTTCAACCAGATTATAAACAGGGCAGAAATTTAGAAACAAATATTGAAAAACATAAGCGTCGAACATTAGTAGCTTCTTGTTGAGCTTCGTGAGTGAAAAACCCTTTTTCAAATGTTTCCCAATTCATTTTAATAGCATAATTTTACCAAAACTAATGCCTTTTCTCTGCAGAATTTTCATTAGTTTACAACATTACTATATTTGAGATATAAACCTTGAAGTGTAACAATTACCTGGAGTAATAGGGTTTAGCATGTCAGCTACTTAGAGCATTATTTATAGATGGCATAAAAAGAAAAATTCAAAGCGAAACGTTTCTTTGTACATGAAAATGTTTTTTATTAGAGCTGAAGCCATTAACGAAGCTATTAGAAAAGATTTTAAACTTTAGACATGTTATACTTGTGTGAGAAGGTAAAATACGTCACCAGGTGTCCATATTCCCCACCGCCTCTCATTAAAAGTACATTTAAATTATATATATTTATTTTGGCCATAAAGTAGTTGGTGGAGCAAAGTTCAACACAAGAGAGGTGAGATCCAAGATACGATAAAACTAAATTGAAAATCTAATGATTATACCCCACCTCCTAACAGAATTCATTACGAGTCTACGTTTTCAAGTTCGAACAGGTGTCATTATGTTGTTTGATGTCATACAGTCAAGATACCACTTACATCCATAGTCCCAATAATATTTTACTTATGTATTACTATTTGTTCCAGATAATGATTTATATTACAAATTTTTTTTTGACTCTATTTTTAGTCATTATATAGTCTTAAGGAAACTCAAATTCAAAGCTTCCATCGATCAACTGATTGAACCAATATTGACCGTCAAGGAACTTGTTTGAAGCTTGAGTCAAGCGTTGATGGTGATTGATATAGAGGTCTGAATGACTCAATCAGTTTCTAGACGGTCAATCTTGCTGTAATCAATTGAATGACGGAAGCTTTTGATCAAAATGATTGACCGTCTAGGATGTCCTTTATTCCTTTGATGCCAGACTTTCAACATTTCCCTGTTTTAATAGATTCTTTTTAGCAACATTCAAGAGTACGTAGCATGCCATTCCTAGCGTTGGATTTCCAAGTGTTGAGTTTTTAATTAAAGTTCTTAAGCTATCAAACTTGAGACTTAAAGTATTACTTTGCCAACTGATTGCTCTAAAATGATATTCGATGTATTGGTCTGTTTCATGTAAATTATAATTATTAAATTAATTTAGCAGCATAGATTAATCAGTGTAACTATACTGTGCTTCTTTTTCTAAGATTAAAATTAATTCTAGAGGTCAAAGCCCATGATTTTGAGCAATATGACCGGCACCTTTGACTCAACCTTTTTATAATGGTTCCTACAATAAGTAATAAGTCTAAGAACAGTAAACTACTAAGTATATTATAATACGTAAAAAAATAAATTATAAAGTTGCACTTGAACATTTGTACTTTTCAATATTTACTTAGATAAAGAGAAAATAAAATTTTTAGAATTTTTTTTTTGTTTTTGTTTACTTGATTGTTGACTCAGGATACGATTTTTTGGCTGAGGAGCAGAAGCTGTGCAAGGAGCAAAAGAGCTTGAATGAGCAGTAAATTCGTTTAGCGAGGGATTATCAAAAAAGATAATTTATTGGAAAAAGTAAAGTGTTCAATTTCTTCTAAAATGTAAAAATAGTGAGAAAAAAGGCATAACAAACAATTATACGGAGAGTGAAACGAACTTAATGTTGAGAACCCTTAATTTTTACTTTAACTTTACAATTAAAGGAAGTCATGTCTGTTGCAACAACTTTTTATGTAAAAATACACGCCATTACACAAAAAGACGGCAACAGTATACAGACTACAGAGAATTAAAGATCAAAATTTACTGCTCAGCTCTAATTTCCAATCTAGAAAAGAAAAAGGACATTAATCGATTGGAGATAAAAGACATGTAAAGAAGTAAAAAAAAAAATAAATAAAGAACAGGGCTAAAACTAAAAAAAAAACCTAAAACAGAGTGAACCAAATTAACATTCGATCCGCCGTGAAGGATGGGCGTTAAAATTCCCAAATGGATGCCTGTTTCATTCGAACGTGAAAGATTATTACAAAAAAAAAAGAAGAACAAGCTAGGAGGAACAGAAACGGACATTTAACTGACAAATATTGCAAGGTGTCAGTCGATAAGTTAAAAGAATTTATAAGAGTTTAAAAATAGTATATTTATTTGAAAAGTAATGCTAGCGGCTTCAAAAAGTCGTTTACTTGAATCACAATACAAATATGCATACAAATTGTAAAAAGAGCGTTTTTGCAGTTCTCAGGACTAGATTAAGTTATTCAGTCAAGATTTTTATGACACATTCAATGTGTGAGGTGCGTCTTAATATGTCTCTGCGGCGTGTACCCGATGGTTGCCGGAGAAGCACTGCATTTGGTAGCCAGGGATTGTCCCTACGCAATACGTGATCAAGGTATCTCCACCGGCGAACTTTTATTACATATAGCATATGAGGGTAACCCTTATCACGGATGTCACCCTTTTTATCTCCTTCCTCCTTAATAGAATAAAATTTTATTGTTCTCAATCATCTTTTAATATCCTACTCTATTATTATAACACCGTTTGCTTTTCAAGCTCCTCCCTCCCAAATAACATAGTTGCTCAAGTTTTTTGGGAAAGACGCAATTGGTCATCAGTGCCTACATACAAATTTTACCAATCTTGAAAGGTTTGTATGTTTAAACCATATACACCTAAAAGTATAACATATTTGCAGCACTGATTGAGAAGCACGGTACTGAACAGGCTAAAGGATAAAATGTATTAGTCTATATCTTGTTTCTCCTATATGATCAGCTAAAAACTGCTTCTGTGAGCAGATATTTACTGCTCATATTGCCCTTTGGTAAGAGAGACAATGGATTCTTTATTATATGCTTCTACACCAACCGATCCATCAAGTGATCCAGCCTTTAAACTAGATAGTTGATTAAAAAAAAATATTGACAACAAAAACTGATGATTTGTAAATTTATCTGTCAGTAAAGTAAATCTTGCACAGAAATATGATTTTCTGACAGTGGCTCTCTCTTATTCCGCTTTTATTTTATCTTTTTCTACATATTCCGGTGATGCGAAAATAGGAAACTTAATATTACCTGGAGAAATTGTCATAATAACGAGTTGGGGTTAATGAAAAACAAGTTACAATTATAAAAAAAAAAATCCCTAGCTATGGCATCAAAGGACTCATGGTATTGAATGTAAAGGTAACAATAAATTGGAGGAGATTGTTAGAAACATACTCAGGAGGCGCATAGCTCTTTATTAAGGCAACACGATAAGGTTGTCTTTAACTTAATTGGCTAAAAAAATGTCCTGGAAAAAAGAGCAATTTTGCAGCCTTCAGCAGAACTCTTCTTCCGTTTCACGACCCCCTTCCAGAATTTCCAGAATAAACATACCATAAAAAAGATACCAAAGTAGTTGTCTTGTGCCGCAGTATCTTAAATTACCCAAGCAGAAAGCCTATTATGAAAGCCTATTACCCAATATCATCCTATTTGATAATTTATTCCCTTTTCTCAATTCATGGGATCTATCAAGGTTAATCCTCAAAATTACCGATTTCGATTTAAATTAAGCGAATAATTAAGTTGCTCGCTTATCTTCAAAGAAGGATGCATAATAATTACATAATAACTGAAAATTCGTTAAGACATAAAAACTGTCAAGCTTAAGAAATGAGTTCTTTACTTACCCGTCGACGAGACCTTTTGTAGTTAATAGATAGTTCGCTTCTTCCTTAGACATCCCACTGTGAAACCAGGGCTGTTTCATGTGAATAGCTGCTTCAAGACCAGTAGTGGCTTGTTCAATAGCGATGACTTTTGGAGATCGAGGAGTAGAGGAAGTGGGTGCACTCTGACCTAAAATTGTAACGTACGTTTTAAATTAAAACAGTATTTAGCGAACATAAAAACGGCACGACCTAATTCCAATTTAAATTAGTTGTTATTATTTTTAGATGGAGGAGATTGAGGAGAGGTACATAGCTCTAAACACTTTCCTCGTATCAAATTTGAACAGTAGATCTAATTCTCAAGGTTTCAATTTTATAACACGAAGAGTGTCAAAGGTCGCCAAAGGACAATATCCTTCAGCATGGGAAGGGCTGAAGCTAGATACTTGAAGACACCTTCCCATTGATCATCCTTCAAAAAGGATCATCAAAAGGATCGCATAAAAATGAACCAGGAGCAGGTCTTAAATGGGATTTTTGCTTTTTTGGCAACTACCCTAACAGCAGGGGCGTAATTTGCTCGGGGAAAGGGGGGCTGGGCAACTGCCCCAATACGCCAGTTTACACCCTAGTACTTATTTAATAGCCGATGAACACGCGAGAAGAACCGCATATAAAATGTCAATGATCCTAATGAAAAACAAGTTTCCTCAGCATAGTGAGGTATTGCTCACTCTGTGAAAGATATTTAAACTTTGGTTTTCTGGGGCTAAAGGGGCAAAAAAAGGTACCTATGTTAGGTTAGGTTACGTATTTAATATGTGCTAAGAGACAGGGGTCCTTGTTTTGACTCCCCCCGCCTTTAAAAAAAAAATATCGTACCTATCCGTAAAAACATGGCAAATGCACCGAGTGCCAACTGCAGCTTTGTCCCTGAAACCGGTTTAAAGTACGAAGTTCCAGTATAACAAGGTTCCAGAAACAAAGCTCTCTCGGAGCCCTATAGCCCATTTGGCATTCAAAACAAGTAACTTTTGAAGTATTCAATTACTGTACCTGAAGTTGAGGAAAGTTTGTAATAATTCTAGATTTCCTAAGGGACCATGAAGCATTCTTAAATGAAAGTATATATCAGGTTGCGAAACAGGTTTTTTAGATTCATGTTTTAGCTAAACAGGAAAAAAAAAGGAAACTTGGTACAAACTTGCAAGAAAAACAATGTAGCTAAGCAATTCGATGCTTAAAGTAATATCACAGACATGATGAGGATGACGTCATATTTAATTGTATATGCCACAAATAAAAAGATCCCTACAGCAAAGTTTCAAGGAGTTTTCAAAATTTTCAATGAAGAAACGTATTATAGCGAGCGAAAGTACGTTTCAGTCGAAATATCAGAAATCTTACATATTATAGTACAACCTGAATCTAGTTTGCCATGGTGTTCCTCAAATACTTCTTAGGATCAGGACAGGGTGTTTACTATTCTCCTCATCGTAGAGGTTTAAAAACAAAATTCTGGTTCCATAGATAAACGCCATAAATGCCTATAGGTGATCTTTCCATAAAAAATTTCTGAGGAGCCCCCTTCCCCCACATACCAACTTTTCCCCCTGGCCAAATGTCATAGAAAAAAAAAATTCCTCGTTGGGGGGAAATTAGAACTAAATCTAAAGAGGATATGTGCACGCATATTGTCAAAAGAGCGTATCTAAGAATCGATTTGGGTATTAAGTTGGAACTTTCAGAGAATACTAAAAGGGAGAAGATCATCTGACCAAAAGGCAATATGTGCACGCTACTACTAATTCTACTATCACTGCTGCATTTACTACTGCAAATACAAATTCACCTACTACTGCTATTTCAACTACTTGTACCTATTCTTAGCTCACAACCTAGTCCTGTGAACTAGGTTGAGTCTAAATAGTCTGGATGGCTCTCTTGGTTCAGGAGGCGTGGTCCTCCCATCAGGTTAGTCTAGTCTTCCGTCCCTAGTTAAACATAGGAGAAATCCTACTGCGGTTTCCTCATCGTGGTAGTCAGGTGGAAACGGCCGGAATTACCTATCCCAATTCTTGCTAGGCCAAACCGCAGAGGGTGCCATCAGGGAGTGGAAACCTGCATGGTTAAATATATTTCCACAAAACGTCCAAATGCAAGTCAATATAAAGAGTCCAACCCATACTACGGCATCCCCGGCAAGCGATGCGTTGAAAGTTTCATCAACGCCTTCTCCGAAAAATTGGCAAGCTGAGGTACTACTTCGGAAACATAGACAACCCCTCAGTCTAGGGTGCTGGAACGTCTGCTCGATGAAATGCCGAACGACCCAGTCGTTTATCGCTGGGGAATTGTAGCGTTACAACATAGACATAATGTGCGTTTCTGAAACTCGAATCAACGGCATTGTGAAAGGCTCAGAGATTGGAACTCCTGAGGACGATGCTTCTTTCTCCTTTTTCAACTCCTGGTCCCTTGATGGATCTACTCATGGTGGAGTGGACATCATTTTAAGCCCCCTATCAGCAAAGTCACTTTTAGAGTGGGAACCTTTCTCACATAGAGTAGCAAGAGCGCGATTCAAAGGCCACCTATTTAACATATTAGTTATTGTAGTTTATGCACCAACCAGAGACACACCAGAGGGCAAAGCAATATATTAGGAAAATATTTGTGTGGAAAGTTGAAATTAACAGTGCTTGTTGTGGGGGATGTTGAACTAACCAAAAGAAAACATTTGCATCCTAATGCTACTGCTTCTACTCATACTACTACTATTATTATTGCTTCTACTGCTCCAATTGTCACCAAAGCTAGGCTAGGGCTACTACTGTCAGTTCTACGGCTAATCAATACTACTAAAACTAAGGGTATTAAGGCAAAATTTGGGAAATATTGAAACTGTATGGAACTAAATTGAAACACACACAATTATATAAAATAATTTCTGTTCGAATGAGCCCCTTCCCGATCTTCTAGGACGATTGGTTTGATATTATCATCACTGGGAAACAAAGACAAACAAACCATTAAACATGCATCGGTGGTCTTTCTTCCAGGAAAAAAAAAATGGCAGATAGGAGCTCAAGAACTCCACAGCAGGGCTCTTACTTTACGCTGAATCTAATGGTGTGATATTCATTAGGACTACTGTTATTTTCGCGGGTATTTTCCTATTTTAGAAAATCAGGGAAATATTTTGAGGCTCATAAGGTTTGATACGTAAAATTAAACTCAATAAACTTGATATATTCTGAATCAGTCTAAAAATCCGATTTTTGATGTATTAATTGTTATCAAAGTTCCTTTTTTGAGAATTTTGGTTATTATTGGCTTGATTCGCTCTCTATTTGCAGTTCGTTACCAAGAACTGTTTGATTCCACATGCTGTATTCTACATGTATTTTGGAATATATATAGATTATTCCAGGATTCCTTTTTTCTTTATTCCCTTTATTCGTCATAATTCCCCTTTGGCTGCTAAACTTTTTGGAGATAATTTTTCTAGGGGGAATGATCGGAAAGAGGGGGATTTTTCAGGGAGAAGAATTTTTGCGGGGGGATTTTTCAGGGGGGTCTCCTGCACGAGGGATTTTCAGGGGGAATACGCCAGACTCCAAATGCCCCCTGTTTGGGTGCGTACCAAGCATGAAAACAAACGTAAAGCATTGGGGACTGGTCATCATTAAGAAGTTCACCGAACAAATATTTTGCTGGAGACCAAGACTCTATCAGCAAAACTACTTGCTTAGATACAGGGGGGTATACCGACTGAAGAACGATGAATGTTTTCTAGATTAAGTTTCTTAGTGTCTCTTACGAAAAAAAAAAAAAAACTCGCTACATTGATCAAAGGTTCAACTGCAGATTTAAATAGATTTACTTAGCTTCTCAACAAGTTTGGACAACTTTGAATAAACCCTTGGCATGTAGCCAGTTTAGATCATACTCTGGGCACCAAAATTGATATCATCACATCCTAATTCATCATACTCTGTGCAAAGCAAAAATTGGAAAAGAATTGAGGAGCAAAAAGATTACTTTTTGAAGTTTCTTCTGATGAAGTCTGAACTGAAGATGAAGTCTGAACTGATAAAGATGAACTGCCAGGAAAAATCCTTTCTAGGTCTAGCTTAAGTTTTCTTTTCTTCAGTTTTTCCGCAACATTGGATGGTCTCAATTCACTATATTTATCAGAGCCGAAAGAGCGACGACTTTTGTAAGATGATGTGGAAACACCCTTGCTTGATTCACTGATTTCAGCATAATAACTAAAAATAAAATAACATCAGAAAAATTGAAGAAGGAACTGTTGACATAAATTCAACCTTTACATAGGAGGAGGGATATGGAGATTTTCTCAGGTGATCAAAATAAGAAAATAGCCCACTATTAATGAATTTCCAGGAAAAGTCTTTCAGACCAATCTAGGGAGACCAATGCTCAGAGAAGGCTCAGAGATTAGAACTCCTGAGGACGACGCTTCTTTCTCCTTTTTCAACTCCTGGTCCCTTGATGGATCTGCTCATGGTGGAGTGGGCATCATTTTAAGCCCCCTATCAGCGAAGTCACTTTTAGAGTGGGAACCTATCTCACATAGAGTAGCAAGAGCGCGATTCAAAGGCCACCTATTTAACATATCAGTTATTGTAGTTGATGCTCCAACCAGAGACGTACCAGAGGGCGAAACAGATCTTTTTTACCAAGTTCTAACTTGTACACTTAAGAAAGTCCCAAAAACGAAACCTCATCTTTATTGGAGGCGACTTTAACGCCAGAATTGGGGGAAAAGTATCAAATGCTGAGTCTGCCATTGACCACTTCGGTCTTGGAGCTAGATGTAGCAGGGGATCAAAACTTATTCACTTTGCCATGACGAATATTTAGTCATTACCAATACCTTATTCAAACACAAGCCAAGCCACAGAACCACAGGGCATTCAAGAGATGGTAGAGCAAAGAGCCAGATTGATTACATCCTCATGTCCCGCCGTTGTAAATCAATGGCTACAAATAGTAGATCGTACATTGGAGCAGATACTGGCTCGAAACACGGGTCGGATCATATTCTAGTCAAGTTAGATCTAAAGTTACGACTTACAGCACATCCCAAGAGGAAACCTCCACAAAGATTTGATACCAATCGCTTCGATGATCCTAATATACGACGGGCATTCTGCTTAGAGTTGTCGAACCGGTTTGAAGCTCTCCAAGTGCAAGCAAACGACGAGCAAACTCAAAGTTTGGATGAAGAGTGGTTGACCATACGCAATACAAGCCACGAGGCTGCAGAAGCTACGATAGGATACCGCAAAAGACTATCCAAAAAGTGGATGTCATCACGCACATTCAGTTGGCTGAGCACAAGCAACAGATATCGGACAGAAAATCGGAGTTGTTCAAACGCTTGAGAAGAGAATGCCACCAATCAGCTAAGAATGATAAGAACCAGTACTGGGAGAAAAGCGATAAAGACATGGAAGCCGCTGCCTCTAGATCAGACACCAGGAAGATGTATCAGCTCCTAAAATCAATCAGGAATAAATCACATATGCCTACTAGTACATTCGTCGAAGATGAAAACGGCAAGTTGCTCTCGAATAATACCGAAGTAATAAATCGCTGGAAGGAGCACTTTGACAAACTACTTAACCAGCACCAACTCTCCACAGCAATAGATGATAATCAGCGCTGGTATTATCCAATTCCTAGCCCTTATGACCTGGAGGAACCAAACTCTCCCAGCAGTATTTACAATCACGTGAATGTAGCTCCCCCCACGTTAAATGAAGTCGAACAAGCAATCAATTGCCTTAAAAGCAATAAAGCCCCTTGTCCCGATGCCATTCTGGCTGAACTTTACAAGTATGGAGGGACAGATTCATAAACTAACTTGTATATGGGAAGAAGAGATGGTTCCTCAGAATTGGAGAGACTCTATTATCTTTCCTGTCTTCAAAAAAGGGCTAAAGACAAAATGCAGCAATTGTCGCGGGATTTCTCTCATATGCATTGCTGCAAAAATATCTGCCATAGTGCTACATAATCGTTTTCGTATCCAGCGCAATTCAAAGACAAGGCCCAATCAAGCGGCATTCCGCCCAGGTATGGGAACAATTGACCAACTATTCTTTTTAAGACAAACCCTTGAACACCAGAAACCAACAGTGTCTCTATTCATAGATTTTATTACAGCTTTTGGTTCTGTTCTAAGGGATGGAATCTGGAAGGTCATGACAGAAAATGGAGTACCAGGCAAAATAGTCGGACTTATCCAAGCATACTACCAGCATACGCGAGCCCAAATTCAGATCGGTGGAGAACTCTCCTCGATGTTCCAAATTGATTTTGGTGTCCGACAGGGATGTATATTGTCTCTTGTCTTATTTAATTTCATGATCGAATAGATTATGACCAGAGCAATGACGAATTTTTCAGGCGTTGAAGTAAGTCCCGATTTTGTGATAACCGATCTGGACTACGCCGAAGATATTTGCTTGTTAGCTGAATCTCGTTCAGAGACCCAATCTATGCTATCGAAGGTAGGTGAAGAATCCTCTCTAGTCAGCCTGAAAATAAGCTCCCCGATGACAAAAGTCATGGCGTCCGGTATATCATCTCAAGATCCTCCCAATTTTACTAGAACAGTCGCCCAAAGACAAGAGACATGAATTTCAGTGCCTAGGCTCTCTGGTAGACCCAATAGGAGGATGCACATCAGAAATAAAGTCAAGAATTGCTTCAGCAGCTGGAGTCTTCACCCAGCTCAATCACTCTCTATGGAACCAGAAAAATGTTCGTCTGAAGACAAGAATAAGGATTTACTAGGCTCTTGCTCGGTCTGTCTTACTTTACGGCTTAGAGACATGGACTATGAAAGTATCCGAGATTCAAGCCCTCAACGTTTTTGACCATTCATGTTTAAGGAGAATCATTGGCACTAAACTCGATGACCGTGTCAGCAATGTCGAACTCCGCAAAATCTGCTATATCAGCGTTCAAATTTGGCCACTATAATTAAACAAAGAAGACTCCTAAGGTTCGGCCATAGACTTCGCCGCCCACACCACACCTTCACACGTCCACACGCCCACACGTCAATAAAGCCCTCAGATCTACATCTCTCGGGATAGAAAAAGCGACATGGGGAACAAAAGAAAACGTGGCTCGCCTGTATCAAGGCTGACCGAGACCCAATCGATGGCTTCAAGAAGTATGGACGAAGATAGGAAAAGTCCTGGCTCAATTTGATTGAGCCACTTGCAAACGACCTAAACTCCTGGCTTACTACAATGACGAAGCTACTGGACGCCAGGGAGAGCGGAGATGCTTGAATTCTGCTACAAGCACAAGTAAGTAAGTACTTGTAAAGACAATATTACTTGTAAAGACACTGCTATTACTATTAATACTACTACTAGTAATGCCAATACTGCTGCTGTGACTTCTGTTAAAGCTATGCCTAAGGCTATAAAAGTAAAATTTTCAGAGAATTTTGGGGAAGGGATGGTGAACTAACTAACAACATGCCGTCTGTATGCAGGTTGTCGAAAGGGTGTAACAGCAATATATTAGTAAAATATGTGTGTGGAAAGTTGAAATTAACAGGGCTTGTTGTGGGGGATGTTGAACTAACCAGAAGAAAACATTTGCATCCTAATGCTAATGCTTCTACTCAGACTACTACTATTATTACTGCTTCTACTGCTACTATTATCACTACAGCTAAGGCTACACTATTAGTTCTCCAGCTAATAACTGCTACTACAACAAAGGGAATTAAGGCAAAAATTTGGGAAATATTGAAACTGTATGGAACTAAATTGAAACACACTATGCCTCCAGACCCAAGTTCCCCCTCCCACAGACCTCAGTCCCCCCCCCCCAGCTGAAATTTTGTTTCTAAGAAAATCTTGTCAAAATTAATATAAACCTTGATAATTCAAGTATCCAGAGAAACAGGTCGGTTTTCTTTAGTGTATTTTTGTCTCTATGGTAATATATGACTCATTTTTCAGTTTTCACAGTCATTATAACTTGATTTGGGAAAATTGGCCCCAACTTTGCCCCCCCAGGATGTTGATGAAATTACACCACTGTTCCCTCATTTGGGCTTTACTGGAAACAAGACATATTATAATTTTTTATATATATTTATAACATTGAAAAATAAGAAATTACAGTTCAGTAAAATCTTTAACTGTAGTGATTTCCAGGAATCAACATCATTTTATATTAAACGTTCAGTATATTCTTATTAGTTCTTTACAGTCATCATTACTATTATAGTGATTTTTTTGTTTTTCGTCTATGTTTTTAAAAATTAAAGTACTTTTCTAGGCTCTTTACTTTTCTTTAAAAAAAACTCTTTTTCAGATTTTTTTTTTTATATTAATCTTGAAAATGGACATTCTGCTATGAAATTTTTCTTTTTAGCCAACTTCAAATACGTAGTATCTTTGGTCCATTGAAATCCCAAGAGATATTTTAGTTTGGTCAACTTCTTTAGATGAAGATCTCAGTGAATAATCCATTCCTCTAGTCATTGGTGCTAACCTCATTTTGTAGCACGTAAGCTTGGTGAACAGCTGTCAGGTTTTTCTTTTAAGGTACCAATGCAAGTGATATATAGTTCTAACTAAGGCGTTGTCTTGCTGACATTTGGTGTAAGAAACACTTTCAATTTTAGGAATTCAATGACAACTGTGCTTATATGCTCTAACATGCTAACACGATCCATTTCTAGATTAGGTTAGGGCCACATTTGACCTTGATTAGAGGAAACCGCTTCTAATACTTGCTTCTTTCCGATCAAAGCAGTACCAGAGTACTTTCCCTTCTTTTTCGTTTTCTTTGTCAAGCCTTCCAGTTTCATATTTTTACTTTTTTCCTAACGAAGACCTGTCAACAACAAACCTCATTGAAAGAAAAGTACAGGGTTCGGACAGGTCGGTTCGTTTCAAATTATAGGCTCTGTCCTATTTTCAGCGTTCGGACAGGTCGGTTCGTTTCAAATTATAGGCTCTGTCGTATATTTATAGGATTTCCGGGCCAAAATATAGGCCAAATATAGGATTCGGAAGTCCTTGGAATCAGATCTGTGGTAGATGGCGTGGGATGCCTGGTCACATAATTTCGTCATTTCCCAAGTTTTTGCATTCATTTAATTTTTTTTTTAATTTCAAATACAAACTGTACAAATAGTAGAAAACAGTAAAAAATCAGATACACATAGTGTGCCAACGATTGACTGATACAGGTAAAATATTTGTAATCACTCTTGCTGCTACTTGGGCATCAATTTCGATGTGAGGTCAGTTTTTCTCTTTGCAACAGGCTGCTTCATTCTCGCAGATTCCACCATCTGCTCTCCATCACTTGTCCTGGGCTTCACAGCTCCTTCGAGCGGAGAAACAGCTAGGGCAATGTTTATGGAACTCTTGAACTTGGCAGCCTTCTTCATTCTGTCGGTCGCTTCCTGAAGTAGAGTATCTGCTACTGTTCTCTTTTCTTGCTACTGTTTTTTTCCTTTTTCTTTCCAGGTCTTCTATTTCTTTCTTTTTGTCGTGGACCTCCTGCAACTTCCGCTTGCTGTCCTCTTCGAAAGCTGCTTTCTCCTTCTCAGATAGCTCTTCTTTTTTCTTTTCATCCAGATATTGTTGATACCGAGACCGTGCGGAACGTGCAAGATTCAACAGCTCTTTTGTAATAGCAGACCGTTCTGGTTTTCCTCCATAAAGACTCAATGTGGCATATACCATGAGTCTCGCATCCAGAACGCGTTCAGACATCAAGGCCCGGTCTTCACCAAGAATCCTACGAAAACGCGAGAACCCACGCTCAGCATCTGCGCTGCCATGCGACGTCTACCGCTACCGCTTTGATAAGCTTGGTAAGTTCCGGGAACTTGCTGTCCCCACACTCATTCATCAGTCCAAAATAATGGCTCCAAAAATGATCGATCCGAGTAGTGTCCTCACGGGGTTCAGTTTCCGCTTGCAAAAGCAGCCACTCAGCCTGGGCGACAACTGAGCTTACTCCAATCACAATCTCGCGTGCCACAACCGCTATGTCTGTAATGCTTCTTGAATCCTTCATGTTGATCGGACTCAAACAGCGTAAAGCCTTTAGAAAAACATCTTTTTCCAGAGGACTTTTGTTCAAAATATGGCGAATACCTGCAATAAAATGTTTTCGCACATTGACATAGAAAATGGCCTTGTCTTTCAGTGTTGCTTTCTCACCGAAAGCTCGTTCCACATTTTCTGAAACTATGGGCATTTCTGCAAATTTTTCAGCAAGGTTCAACATTTCTGGTGAGAAATTTTCTGTCTTGGTCACGAAATCTGGAGTAAAGACCCGTCCGCAAAGCGTCACAACTAGTCTTTTGATCTCTGACTGCAGAACATGAATGAGAGGCTCTTCTTTCTGGAACAGTTGGGTGAAACGCATGAACAGTTCTGCTGAGGCTAGAACAGACTCGAGTTGAGCCTTCATCGTCGCACTTTTGATATAAGCCACAATCCTCAGAAATTTGGGAGTGGACAGAAGATTCTTCAATTTTTTCTCTCTCGGCACGAAGTTCAGGAATTACTCTAAGATTGCCGGCCACTGCTGCACGATTCTAGCCAGGGCACGTCCGATCGTCAGTCAGCAGCTTGCGACATGCTTCATGAAAGCATTCTCTGGCACTCCCACTTTCCTCTGGCACTTTCAATAGTCTTCACAACGTGCAGGCCAGCCGTCAAAAAATGAATGCACAAGAATAACAAAGCCTGAACTTTCTTCTCCGAACACCTGGAGACCTTTCAAGAAAGCGTTATGAATTATATGGATGTTGCAAGTACCAATGTTCAACATTACCTTTCCCGTCACTTTCTTTTTTCGGCATTAGACTTGTTCCAAACGCTTTTGTTGACGTTTGGTCCGTCACTTCCAAGCGTAATCAGTTTTTCAAGTGGCAGCTGATTCTGCTAAATGGCTGACATAATCTTCCTATACAGGTCATCACTTGTTGTCGGTGATCAGATACGCGAGTTTCTTCGCACATAGGAACATTCCGTCGGGGATCTTACCGGGAAAAATCGCATGGAAGGTTGCGACAACATGGTCTGAAGAGTCAGCAGACATGGAACTCTGTAACGTCTGAAGTGCCGATATTAACTAAGCTTTATAAGCGGCATCACGCTCACAAAACATGTTTGTACCAACTAATGGTTCATCCTTGATTGTTTCATCAGCTCGAGATTGTCCGGTCAGGTGCAGCTGTAGTGGATGTAGTTGAGCAGTAACTGCGGCTTTGTGTTCTGCAGATCGGACATTTTGGTTTAGCTGAGCAACCCCAGCTGTGCAACCCAGATTTTTCAAGCAGAGTTTGCAAAAGAACGAGCACTGGTCGTTCCCAGTCTTACACTATTCGCCAATCTTTCTACCGCTGCAATCTGTCTTAGCAAGCCATAAACTATTGAACTTGGTAGGCTCCATACTTAATTACCAAGCATCACCTGCAAAATAGCATCCCGCGATTAAAAGGCCATAAAAAGAAAAAATGTGGATATATCTGAAACTGGGACGTATTTGCATCAGCCTTTTATAGCGTTCAGCCAGGAAACGCATAAGTCGCAAGAACTCACAGTCTCATTAAGCAGAGACTGCTAACCTTTATACTGATCTTCGCTCATTTCGGACAGGCCCAACATGACAAAAAACTAAACATAGGCTACTAAGTCAACACAACAGCATAGCCCAGGCAGAAGCAGCTTACTAATCCCAACAGAAAGCATTAGTTAAGTTCAAACAGCTCAACAGTTCTAATTAGTTATCGATCTACACCGAAGGACAGCAGTCTACAAGCAGAGTCAAAAGCAAAGAAAAGCACATCTTGGCTTACTTAACGAGCAGTGAAAATTGCAAATCAAGAGCAATGTCCTTGGTGCTCTTCAGCCGAAAATATAGGAATAATAGGATTTTAGCTAAAATATAGGCATTTTATAAGAGCACATTAAAATATAGGAACTTATTGGAATTTATAGGCGAGTCCGAACCCTGTATTTTTATAGGATTTTCCGGGCCCAAATATAGGCCAAATATAGGATTCGGAAGTCATCGGGATCAGATCTGTGGTAGATGGCGTAGGATGCCTGATCACATAAATTCGTCATTTCCCGAGTTTTTGCATTTTTTTTTTTCACATAAAAAAGATGCAAATAGTAAAAATCATATATCAATATTTTTCAAAAGATCGAATGATACAGGTCAAATATTTGGAATCAATCTTGATGCTTCTTGGGCATCAATTTCGATATGAGGTCAGTTTTTCTCTTTGCAAGAGACTGCTCCATTCTCGCAGATTCCACCATCTGCTCTCTTTCACTTGTTCTGGACTTCACAGCTCCTTTGAGCAAAGACACAGCTAGGGCTGTTTCTTCGAGCAATGTCTATGGAACTCTTGGACTCGGCAGCCTTCTTCATTCTGTCGGTCGCTTCCTGAAGTAGAGTATCTACTACTGTTCTCTTTTCTTGCTCTGATGCTCTAAGTTTTTTCCTTTTGCTTTCCAGGTCTTCTATTTCTTTCTTTTTGTCATGGACCTCCTGCAACTTCCAGTTGCTGTCCTTTTCAAAAGCTGTTTTCTTCTTCTCGGATAGCTCTTCTTTTTTCTCTTCATCCAGATATTGTTGATACCGAGACTGTGCGGAACGTGCAAGATTCAACAGCTCTTTTGTAATAACAAACCGTTCTAGTTTTCCTCGATAAAGCCTCAACGTGTCATATACCATGAGTGTCGCATCCAGAACGCGTTCAGACATCAAGACCTGGTCTTCACCGAGAATCCTACCAGAACGCGAGAACCCACGCTCAGCATCTGCGCTGCCATGCGACGTCAGCACCACTTTGATAAGCTTGGTAAGTTCCGGGTACCTGCTGTCCCCGCGCTCATTCACAAGTCCAAAATAATGGCTCCAAAAATGATCAATCCGAGTAATGTCCTCGCGGGGTCCAGTTTCCGTTCGCAAAAGCAGCCACTCAGCCTGGGCGACATCTGGGCTTACTCCAATTGCTATTTCGTATGCCACAACCGCTATGTCTGCAATACTTCTTGAATCCTTCATCTTGATCGGACTCAAACAGCGTAAAGCCTCTAGAAAACCATCCTTTTCCAGAGGACATTTGTTCAATATATGCCGACAATAAAATGTTGTCGCACATTGACATAGAAAATGGCCTTGTCTTTCAGTGTTGCTTTCTCACCGAAAGCTCGTTCCACATTTTCTGAAACTATGGGCCTTTCTGCAAAATTTTCAGCAAGGTTCAATATTATGTGGTGAGAAATTTTCAGTCTTGGTCACGAAATCTTGAGTAAAGACCCGTCCGCAAAGCGTCAAAACTAGTCTTTTGATCTCTGAGTGCAGAACATGAATGAGAGGCTCTTCTTTCTGGAACAGTTGGTTGAAACTCATGAACAGCTCTGCTGAGGCTAGAACAAACTCGAGTTGGGCCTTCATCATCGTACTTTTGATATAAGCCACATTGTTCAGAAATTTGGGAAATTAATGCATGCGTCATGCGTCAAGAAATTAATGCACAGGAATAACAAAGTCGGAACTTTCTTCTCCGAACACCTGAAGACCTTTCAGAAAGCGTTATGAATTATATGGATGTTGCAAGGACCAATTTTCAACATTCCCTTTCCCGTCACTTTCTTTTTTTCGGCATTGAACTTGTTCCAAACGCTTTTGTTGACGTTTGGCCCGTCACTTCCAAGCGTGATCAGTTTTTTAAGTGGCACCTGATTCTGCTCAATGGCTGACATAATCTTCCTATACAGGTCATCACTTGTGGCGTGGCCCATAAAACTTGTGCATGAATTTCTGCTCTGCATTTCGTTTCCGTATGAGGACCAATATCGAACACGTATCTGTAACTCTTTCATACCAGTGTTGTTGGTTGCCTTGTCAAATTGTAGTACAAAATATGACTGAATGCCCTTCACAAGCATTTGCTTACAGTAAGGATGCAGCGCATAGGTGATAAGATACGTGAGTTTCTTTCGCACATAGGGACAATCCGTCGGGGATCTTACCGGGGAACATTGCATGGAAGGTTGCGACAATACGGACTGAAGAGTGAGCAGACATGGAACTCTGTACCGTCTGAAGTGCCCATATTAACTCAGCTTTATAAGCGGCATCACACTCACAAAACGTGTTTGTACCAACTATTGTTTTATCCTTGGTTGTTTCATCGACTTGAGATTGCCTGGTCAGGTGAAGATGTAGTAGGTGTAGTTGAGCAGTAACTGCGGCTTTGTGTAACTGCTACACGTGTTGGTTTAGCTGAGCAACCCCAGCTGTGCAACCAAGATTTGTCAAGCAGAGTTTGCAAAAGAATGAGGACTGGTCGTTCCCAGTCTTACACCATTTACCAATCTTTCTACCCCTACAGTCCGTCTTAGCAAGCCATGAACTATTGAACTTGGTATGCCCCATGCTTAATTACCAAGCATCACCTACAAAATAGCATCCCGCGATTAAAAGGCCATAAAAAGAAAAAATGTGGATATGTCCAAAACTGGGCCGTATTTGCATCAGCCTTTTATAGCGTTCAGCCAGGAAACGCATAAGTCGCAAGAACTCACAGTCTCATTAAGCAGAGACTGCTAGCCTATATACTGATTTTTGCTCATTTCGGACAGGCCCAAAATGACAAAAAACATAACATAGGCTACTAAGTCAACACAACAGCATAGCCCAGGCAGAAGCAGCTTACTAATCCCAACATAAAGCATTAGTTAAGTTCAAACAGCTCAACAGTAGTAATTAATTATTGATCTACACTGAAAGATAGCACAGTCTACAAGCAGAGTCAAAAGTAAAGAAAAGCACAACTCGGCTTACTTAACAAGCAGTGAAAATTGCAAATCATGAGCAATGTTCTTGGTGCTCTTCAGCCGAAAATATAGGAATAATAGGATTTTAACCAAAATATAGGCATTTTATAGGAGTGCATTAAAATATAGGAATTTATTGGAATTTATAGGCGAGTCCGAACCCTGAAAGTAGTGGACGATACTAACAATTTCTGGATTAGTGCCTTTCTCCACGTTCCTGATTTTGAAACTTTCGGGAAAAAATTTCAGTCATTTGTGCATTTACAATATTCATGAATTAGAACAAACATACTAACGCAACTTGGAATGAATGTACTTCGGTTATTAGATTTCTGACATGCGTAGCTTTCAATAAGTGTAGTAGCAACGCAAATAGGCATTATTATCGTGTACCCTATGTTCAACATATCTAAATAGAATAACATAATCCAAAATATGAATGATAAGAAAGCCTCAGAAAAAAGTCCAGAAGTGAGTCAACAATTCCAAACCTACAGCATTCTGTTGTGGGAATTAAAAATTTCTTGCGGTACACAAACAACATTCTGGTTATGACACTACAGAGGTGTAAGCAAGTAGCAATTATTAGTACTTTACCGGAGTATCCACTGGCAATCATGATCTGACATAAATCCCACTGGTAGGTCTTCAAGCCATGAATTGAAATAACGGACTATATTTGGATGATTGAGGCTTGCCAATGCTTCTACTTCCCGCATACCTTTCTCTATCAGCATAGCATTCTCCCGGTCACTTTTACTGAAGAGAAAAGAATAATAAATCAAAGCAAGCAGGTAAGTACCTGTTAAATATATCAAAAAAAGGAAACGAGTTTTTTTTGCATTAAAAATATCGGGCATCACAGAGTAGAGGCTATACACTCTGCACACTCTCACTCATGCATGTGATATTTACTGCCTATTTGAATGTAATACGCTGACGTCTGCACAGCATACCTTGCATTGTAAACTGTTAAAGTGCTTCAAACACCACAAAATCTCACTGTCAGCCAAGAGCCTAGCCGACTATACCTGCACACAGAGTACAGGAATCAAGATCTATCATCTTATATTATAACCCCTTGAGTCAAAAGATCTACTGAAAGATATCTGAGGATATCTAATAAATAGGAGGCAACCAAGCCAGTAGCTCTGTCCAGCCCACAGAGTGAAGCAAAAGGAAAAGGGCTAAATAGTATCTACTGAAAAGCCCGCCTGCTGTAATAGAAGAAGACGAAGAAGAAGATATTCCCTTGTCTTTTTATACAGCAGCAAAATTCTAAGAAATTTAAAATAAATTTCTGTTGAACTATTATATCAATTAATCAGTGGTTGTACTGAGTCAATCCTGCTCACATCATCCTCAGGGCAAAACTTTGGCGTTCCTTTTGATCCTGAAATTTTCCCCATTTTACAAAGCAGAGGCTTTGTTATTATTGTTTTATCCTTTCTTGTTTTAGTTTTGTTTTAGTTTAAAGCTTTTTCTAAATGGCAATGATTAGAAGTCCTCAAAAAAAATCCCGCCAGATCCCACCCCAAATACCAGTGAAGCTGAAACCCATCCTGGCTGGTCAAGCTCACTATCTATCTCGAAGTTCACATGATAGCTCCAATTCTGAGAATAGGACAATTATCAGTGTAGGGGCCAATGTCACTATAAATGATGATAATGGGTTTCAAGAGGTCCTTTCTAGAAGCTCTAAAAAAAAGGAAAAAAATATCCACAATCAAAAGCATTTCCCCTCTCCCTACCCAAGATCCTCCCTCCCAAAACTTAGGAATTTACCTTAAAATTTCTCCTATTACCCCCTTTGAAATAAAGAAGATTACCGCAATAAGAGTTGCAATTTTCAAATTGCTAAAATCAATGTTCTCTCTTAATATTCACCGTGATGGATCTCTGCTAATAGCTGCCCAAGATCAGAAATCACCAGACACGATAATCAACCTAAAATCCCTTCTGAATACCCCAATTAATGCATTTAAATGGAACCCAAAACAATCCCCAACAAAAATAGTAGTTTATAATGTTCCCCCAGAAATACCTATTCAGGATTTAAAAGAAGGGCTCTCAGATAGGGCTGGAAACACAATCCCAGTTGAAGATGTTACCCAACTTGGTAAACCTAACTCTAATGGCCTAAAAACAAGTAGATCGGTCTTATTTACACTGAAGGAAAAAATTAACATCCCAGAAAAGTTATTCCTATTTGGGCAAATGAAACTACACAAGGAATACAAACCAAAGCCTATCCAGTGTCAGAAGTGTCTAAAACTGGGACACACAACAAACAAATGTAATGAAATTCTTCTAGAGTGTAGTAATTGTAAAGCATTCCATCATAAACAGTTGACAACTTGCAACAACACTCAGCCTACATTTATCAATAGCAAAGGCCCACTCGTATCTACAAATGAATCACTATGACCTGCATATAAGAAAAAAGCACGAACGCTGAAAATAGCAAGAGGGAAGGCCATTCCACACCCATTTGCAGCTATGGAAGCAAATGCTGCCCAACAATACCAAATAAAGCCAGTAATGAAACCAACCAAAACCCCCAAGTAAACCCCCCCCAATGAATCACGTACCCCTCATAAAACACCATTCTCTCAGCCCCCGAGCTCACATCCCTATCAGAAGGAATCACCAAGTCAACAAGCCTCCTAGTCAGGTGAGATGAGGTCAGCCTGGCTCCCCCTCCCAAGAAGAAACAAACCAGAAACACTACCAGGAATTAATCCCTTAACTGACAAACAGGAAGCACAACCAAATATGCAATCCCCAAATATATGCTTATTCATTCTAAACTGTAATGCAGTTCAGGCCATGAACATACATCAACTACAGAAAACCAAAATCATTGCCGAATTGGCAAAAATCTACATCCCTCATGATATGCTCATTCAAGCAAAAAAAGATCTTGCTTTACTTTTAACAAAGCTGAACATTGATACACAGTCACATGAAAAATAAATCAACAACACAACACATATCAATATTCCAGTGGAACGTAAGATCACTCACAGATAATAAGCTAAATGAACTAATATCTTTTATGAATAATAATTCCATTAATATTGCTTGCCTCCAGGAAACTCATTTAACCCAAAATCAACAAATCAAGTCTCTGGGATATACTATCCTGAGAAAGGATAGATCATCAGAGAGAAAAGGAGGTGTAGTAGCTTTATTAGTTAAAAATAATATTAAATTATTTGGCATCAATTTTACAGATTTTGCAAATGGTGTTGATGCAATTGGTATCAGTGTTTGGCTGAATAATACAACAACCTACATAATAGGCTTTTATAACCCTAATGGCCAAACTACAGATGCCATGGATTTCTTTAATTATATAAATAATTCTGAGTACCTACTGAGTCACATTATCTTTAGGGGTATTCCCCAGGCCACTTAGCATGTACCCAGGTGACAGATAAGGAAACGGCCTACAGATAAGTAGGGTACCTCCATTGAGTAGGAGGCGCGGACCAAGGCGGGACCCAGTCCCTGGGGGTCCTTAATTGAAACTGGGGCACCCTCACCCAGGGGCCGTAAATACAGATGGAGGAGGAAGAAGGCCTCTCAGATGTACACTCAGCAGGGCCCACCAGCGTGTGGACACGTCCCGTCAGTTACAAACCTTCTCCCAGCAATGGGTTGAATTGCATGGTGAAGAAGAACACCATCGTGGGAGGATCCCCTATAGGAGGACAACGGCGAAAGGGCGAAGGATCCAGATTTACGAACAATGGCCTCTGCAAGGTGGTGGAGAGGAATGGCTTGCTGCCACCACCCATTTAGCCAAGAAACCACCTCTCTTGAAATCATGAAACAAGGGTCTAGTGTTATACAAACATCTGCAACTTCGTATAAGGTAAACGACGAACAACCTATCTTGAGTGATCATAATGCAATTTTACCTGCTAACGCGTCTGGGGTAGCTGACAAACAACCACTCTTGAATGATAATAATGCAATTTTACATGATACTACGTCCGGGGCAGCCGACGATCCTAGGCCTAGGACGACCCCCACCCGGGGTGAAAATCCACACGGTTGTTCCGTTCCGACAAAAACCTCCCAACACTTTGGCACGCTAAACATCTGAACGCTTGCCAAACTGGGAAAACTAGATCTTGCCCTTAGAGAACTACAGAGGTACAATTGGGATGTTATTGGCCTCTCTGCGACTCACCTCCCCCGAACGAGTGAGGAAAACCTCTCTGGAGCCTCCCTCTTGTTGTCCGGCTGCAAGGACGGAGTTCATCGACAAGGTGTAAGATTCTTCGTATCACCAACTACCAAAAAATCTCTAATTTCTTTTACCCCAGTCTCAGAAGGAATAGCCGTCTTACGACTGAAGGGAGCTGGCAAGAATGTCTCTGTCGTCCAAGTCTACGTCCAAGACTCCACCAGAAGCGAGGAAGAATGCAATAAATTCTGTTTCACACTGCAAAGCGTCATCGACCAAATCCATAAGAAAGACGTACTGATTTTCATGGGAGACTTTAACGCTATAGTAGGTATGGATAATACCGGTCGATCCGATGTAATGGGGGCTTTTGGTCACGGAAAACTTAATGCGAGATGGGAACGATTGCTCAACTTCTGCCAAGAAAACAAGTTATTCTTAACGAACACAATTTTACAGCACCGCCATCGACGTAAAGTGACCTGGAGATCCCCAGATGGTAAAACCGAGAACATGATTGATTATATCGTGATATCGAAGCGCTGGAAGTCTTCCGTACTAGACACAGTAGCATTACCTGGAGCAGACTTCAACTCTGGCCACACTCCTGATGTCAAGGTTCAAGCTAAGAATGAGAAAATTGCAAAAAGCAACAAAAATCCCATGATTCCGGCTGGATCTGCTATGGGATCCCGCAAAAAGGCAGACCTACACTTCCACTCTATCTGAAAAATTCCAAGAGATCCTGGAAAATCATTCTCCCTTGACCACCGCTAATGAGATAGACTCCCTGACCGAGTAGGCTACATCAGCAATCATAGAGACAGCGAATGACGTCCTTGGGAGAAAAACTCCAAATGAAAAACCATGGATCACAGATGAGATCATTGCGCTATGCGAGGATAAGCGACTTTTTTGCAATAAATCCAACCGTCACAGTTGGGATACTTACAAGCTCCTCAAGAGAAGAGCAGAGCCAGAGATCAGAAAGGCACTACGTAACCACCTGCGGAAGAAATGCGATGACTGCGAAGTACTGTCCAAGAAGGGGAATAGCAGAGCAGTTTTCAGAATGGTACGCAAGTTAAGCCGGAAAAAAGAGCCGCAAACAGTGATCCTGGAAAAAGACGGAAGTGAGATCTACGATTCAAAGATGGAACTTGAAGGATGGAAAGAATACTTTAACGATAAACTGAATCCCCCAGTAGCTGCGGATCCTAAAATACTAACCCGCTTCCCCATACCCGACCAAGAACTCAGACCACCACCCCCACTCAAGTCAGAAACCGAGTGAGCAATCAAGTTGCTCAAACAAGGAAAAGCCCCTGGCCCAGACGGAGTCACCGCTGAACTCATCAACGTCGGATCGGATGATGTACCTGATCTGTACATGCCATTGTGTCTGCTGAAGAGTATTTCATCCTCTAAAGCAGTTTCTGCTATTCGGCTCCGTCCGTCATTTTCGATGGCATTCACAACTTTGCTGCAGCATACTTTTGTGAAGTGGTTTAACTTTCTGCACTTTGAGCATGTTTTCCCTTTGGCAGGACAGCTGTGTCCGGGACCATAGATTCCTCCACAGAAGTAGCACTCTGTGCCTCTCGATCTTGATCTCGCGTCTGCTGGTTTTGGTTGTTTCCGATATACTACATCCACTTCCTGTTTGATTGGGGGATAGTGGGAATTGTTGTAGAATGACTTCAGCTGTGATTGGGTCGTTTCATAGATCCTACAAACTTCTACTGCTCTCTCCAGTGTTAAGCTGTTGCCTTCAGCTAAAAGTTTCTCTCGTATTCTTGGATTTCTGATGCCACAGACGATTTTATCTCTGGTCATCTCTTTTGGATCATGGTATTCCCATGGCTTGACTAGTAACTTCAGTTCTGTGATGTATTTCTCAAGTGTCTCTCCATCACGCTGGTCACGTTTTTGAAAGATATATCTGGCAAACACTTTGTTCTTCTTTGGAGCAGCATATTCACGAAATTTCAAAAGGTAAGGCTGGATTTAATTTGCATCATCCGCTTCAATGTCAAAAGTTTTGAAAATGTCTCTTCCTTTTTCGCCAATCCATATGAGTAGATAGGCACACTGAATCTTCTCTGATTTACCAGAGAGAGGGCCTAGAAACATAAGTCTTGCATGCTCTTCAAAATTCGACCATTCTTCATCAAGATTTTCAGATTCCCAGTTGATTGCTGGAGGGGTTACTCCATCCATGTTTGCTGTTCAATATCCCACTTCTGACACCATGTAGAATTCGTAATATTCGAGTTGATTTAGCTCTTTAATGTGACCCAAGCACCTGTAAATCCAACAATATAAGCACACAAGCAGAGCAAAGCAAAGTAGCACTAAATATAAGCACATAACAAAAACAACACTTAAACTAATAACCAAGCAAGCTCGGCAGGATGCTACAAGTAGCCTCTTTAACATCCTGACAATCTCCCACCAGACTCCCAATTTTTTAGCAGAAACGAAGTTATGTTGTGCTTCACATGAGCCAAAATCATTCAAGAATTTTCCTGCCATATAATCAGAGGACTAAAGCCTTTTAATACCCCTCCAACAACACCCTCCACAATGGTAATCTTTTGCAAACATAAATTTTTTTTTTAAACAGAATCAAACAATAGTTTTCAATCTATACAAATGGAAGCAAATGTGTCACAAGTATTAGCCAACCCTCTCAACACACAATTCGAAGTCCCATAATCTCTCTCCTATTCCTTCTGTTACACTACCCGAGAATTCAAATTTTATCCCCAAGCCATTCTTGAATGCAGATATGGTATTTGAATAGCCTGGATACATGGAGTGTCTTGATTTAACACTATTATTTCCTCAGGTCATAATTCGTCATCCTCCTACTCCTCCCTTCCCCAGCTTCCTGAAAGTTCCGATTTTATAATTGAAGCTGTTACAGAGGTAGTGAATACACAACCTTTTGTTAATGTTGCAACATATACTGTCTTTTTATACCCCTTGCCACTAGACTGTTCTTGGATCATAGGTCCTATAGGAACATATAGCAAAAAAATATTTTTGTAAATCAGAAGCAGACACTATTTAGCCTTTTACAAAGCCACTGTTTTGCAGGGAAAGCAATGATAAGTCTCACTTTTTTTCTATTTTTTCCCCAGGGATAATCATGCTGATCCAGTCAGAAGAACATAGCTTTATTATTTCAGGAACAGGTGGGGGAATTAGTTTGAAACTTTCAGAGAATGTTGAGGGGGTATTGAACTAGATCAAAAGACACTATGTGCATCCATGTTGTCAAGCAAACATATTTGCAATATTGCAGTAACAACAAAGGGTATTAAAATACAAAAAAAAATCCAGAATGATGAAGGGCATCAAACTAAATGAAAAGAAACAATTTGCATTTAGCTCGGAAAATAGGCATACCCTTCAAGATCTAGGGAATGGTTATATATTTGACCATTAGGAGTAGGTTTAACTGAGCACTTTTGGTATGATATAGATATTTTAAAAAATAATTTTCAGCGTTTTTTTTTGTGTTTCTTTGTGAGAAGTCCAACCTCTAAAATATAATCCAGATTTTTTCTGCTTTTTTTCAAATATTATTTAAGTCAAAACCCAGTCTATACAAAGTAGGTCAAGGCTAGTTTGCAAAAATCTTGGCAGGTAGGGCAGTTGACTTTAAACTTTTAGGTCAATGCTTTTGTCTATTATGCTTGAGTATAATTAATAAAATTAAGCTTTTGTTACCCTTTCTACATTTTATTAAGGGAATAAGTCTAGAACAGGGGTTGTTACAGAGGCAGTTTTAGGAGGAGACAGAAATGTTAGGGGCACCAAATTTCAAATAAATAATCTAATGGTTATAATTCATTTGTAATTTTGAAGTTTTATGGAGCATGTTAAGAAAACAATTCTTATTGCATAATATGCAAAATATATACAGATAACATGTTTTGGTTGCAGCTAAACTACACTTTACTCCAACTACCCTTAATGTGCAAATACATAGGCCTAGCTCAAATTATATATTTCCCATATGTTTTTCTAGTTCTTCATTTTGTCACAGTTTATGCAATTTACAGATACATTTGTTGAAACTAAAAACACATAGTAAATCTATGCTTTGGGTAATATATTTGCTCATTGGGGAGGTGGGACTGGGGGTAAAGTATACTTAAGATGCAGTCAAATGTATCAATTAAAATATTTTGCATATTATGAAGTAAAAATAATTTTCTAAACATGTTTCTTTATCAACAGCTTCAATTCCAGACTGTATGTTATTATGTACCAAAAACTAAAATTATGCAGTAGATTAAGCCATTTAGCCAAGGCTAAAACCTAAAATAGCAAGAAAATCATCAAATGCTAGATTGTGTTAGTGATTTTTGTTTTAACACTAGTAAACCTTCACACTCTTTGGGTTTCCCTCTTTGAGTAGTGCCATAAAGTTATTCCACATGTTCAAAACTTTCAGTTAGGGTAAAGTATAGTGGAATAAAATTATAGGCTAATCCCATAACTATTTAACTCCCCCCCCCTCTCTGGGAATGTACAAATATATACCCTGTTTTATTTATATTCCAATAATTTTCTATTAACTTGATGCACTATTAAATCAATTTGAAGAAAGAAGTGACTTATAGAAAATTCAGTTTATATATACAATTCAAGGTATGCAATATATTTTCACACTAGGAAGGAGGGGTTGGGAGTATAGTTCATTTCTGATGGAGATGAATGTATTATCTTGTTTCAGGTTGAGCTCCTGATTTTAAAGTTATGTCTATTTCTCATTAGTGAGTTTAATTGGAAGATCACCCTTAAAATAAGCAAATAAAAGTTCAATAGGAATTCAGTTCAGTTCTTATATATTATCCAGAACACAGTCAAGAGGTTTGCTTTGTTATATCTGAGTAACCTAGTTTTTTCTTGCATTTGGTTAAAAATAGGCTACTGTACCTTACTTTTTTTGCAAAAGAAACTACAATGAAGGTATATTTTAATTAAATATTCAATATATAGAGTTGGTTAGTTTATGTATTTAATATGTGTTCTGGACAGCCTGCTTTTCATAATTCTTTGCTATAGTTCTCATAATGTTATAACTAAAGTTTATTTTTGTCATATTTTGATTGGCTATATAGTTTTATGAAATATAAAGCCAATCAGTTTAGTTAAAGTGGCATTCACATGTATGTCCAGTTAGAATCCCATGTCTAGCGAGACTTCGATGTCTAGGCAACAACCAGTCATAAGTAAAATTTGGTGCTTAGCTAAAAATACAAATCTAGTTTCAAATAGATTACAGTTATCATTTCTAGCTGATCAAGAGAGCTTATGTGGGCAGAACTTTCAAATTGTAATCCTTATTTTTTCTGTCACAAGATAATGGATGAGATAAGCAAAACAAGTGAATTAGTGTGCTTTATATGGTTGCTGTTGGCCTGATCATCCATTGCTGTCACACATTAGACTAGGCTGCCTGAATACAGTACATGGTCTAGGTTTAATGTAGTGCAACTTGGTGTATGAGCAATATAATAATAAAAAAATTCTCTGACTCATTGCTGAGGTTGTGCCACACACAATTTTATCTCTTATAATCTCTTCTTTCATAGCTACAGTATAATATTTACATTCCCAATGTTGTAACTTCACTTTAGTGACAAACTGGTTGTTGTTTCATCACTATGTTGCTCTCTTTTATCAAAGAGGAATCTTGAGAGTACAGTATTGGATTACAGGATTAAATGATCTAGGATTTTGCAGAACCATGCATAAATTTTTCCTTTTTCTTCTTTAGCAATTGTGAAAGTGCTGAACAATTCCCTTCACTTTTCTTCCCGTCACACATTACTTCCGAAAGCACATTATTTCTTCCCGTCTTCCCTCTCAGAGGACAATGGAACATGAAAGTTTTGTGTTTTGATATGCAATTGTGCTACTTTCAGGTTGTTTTTTTTCATACAGGTAAGGTAAGATTGAGCTCATAGCAAAGCAGGTTAATTACCATCTAGCTTCAAATTACCTGATATTCATTTTTCAGTGATTAAATATTTTGCCAGTCTGTGGAATCCCACTCCAGTGATGACTACATAAATTGATGTAAGTGTTAACTGGTTGAAAAACATCATTTGGATGGTCAAAATTTGAAAAAAACAATTGTTGAATTTTTTCATATTCAGATGGATATCTCAGAGGCTTCTCAATCAAATTCCCATTGCACCAACTATTCCTTACCTATTGTGTTACTTAATACATGAACTGATCATGTAGTGATAATCTTATCATAAAGGCTATTCTACAGGTTAACAAACTTGACAGAGAAGCTATTGTAGGCTTTTATACTGGTTTATGGCTTGGTGATAGTCTTAGTATGTCCCCTAGAATGTTTTCCTTTGTCTTGCTGAAATGGGCAACATATGCTACATAGCCTATTTATCAGGTTATACCCATGAGAAACACAACCAGGTTTATCTCTATATAGTAAGACTGTCATTTTGATTATGAAAGTCTGTATTTGGCTTATGTCTAAGACTTTAAGGTACATAACTGTGGTGGTCATTCTTCTATTAGGCAAAATATGGCAATCAAGACTATTTAGCCTTCTTTCCTTTGTCTCTTTACATTGGCTGTGTTGAACTATTTTAGGTGTCTTGTTGTAGCTCTTCAAATTTCAGGAGCCAGTTAACCTTGTGTTATAGAAGTGAAACTTTACAAAATACATCTTCTGCCTAAAAGATGCACAAGGAAGGTCTTTTCAGCTTCACAACTTAGCTCTAAACTGATTTATAAAATTTTAAAGATCTACAAATGCCTTAAATTTCCCAAATTTGAAAATAAAATTCTTTGATAGGTCTAGCCTATGGCTTCCAAGTCTACTCAATAACAGAAATAGTATTTCAAAACCAAAGCCAGAATAAAAGAAATCAAAAACAGAAAATTTAAGCTATAATGATGTTTTGTCAAAATTACAAAAGGTATAGGTCTAAGACCTGTCAAGTTGGCCTAGGCAAATTCCTAAGACTTGGAAATCAGAAGAGGCCTGTGACCATTTTGGTTGCTCTTTGTTGAATTCTTTGTCTGTTAAGAAAACAATTCTTGTTTCATTATAGGCCCTATGCAGAATAGTTGTATCCTGCACATTTTGACTGCAGCTTCACTGTAGTTTGCCCCTTCTACTTTAATGTGAAAATACATAGTCCAATATAGGCCTATAGCTAAAAAATAATATCCTTTCATAGGTCTATGGCTTAAAATTCTACTAATTAACAGAAATAGCTCTTTCAAAACCAAACTCTGAGTAAAAGAAACTGAAAACAGAAAATTTAAAATATAAAAATGTCTTGTCAAAATTCCAAAAGCCATAGACTTGTCAAGTAGGCAAATTCCTCTGACTCAGAAATTAGTTCTTATGTAAATTTTGAGTATTATCCATACATCAGTTAAATGAAAAATTGGAAGTAAATTTTTATCAAATCTTATTATTGAGTTTCAAATAAAGTGAATATACCATTTCATGCTTTTTTTATGCTTATTACAAATATAACAATCATTTCTATTGGAAATTAATTTTAGCCCCCCTCCCTATCCACGTCAATTCAGGATATATATTTGCCAATATGGTGGTGGGGGTAGGGGGGGGCTGAAATTCATTTCCAATAGAAATGATTATTATATTCTTAATCAGCATAAAAAAGGCTAAATAGGATTAGTTAAATAGGATCATAGCCCCAGAAGGCGGGATAGAACTAAATTTTTCATACAGCTTACTGTTTGAAGTACAGATAATCAAACTGGTACCCAAAACAATCTATAGACAATCCCACTGGAAAACATCTTATAAATCCTCCTCTGTCTTTGAGAGGCCAATGTTTCAGAACTAATCCTGACCAATTTCATAACTGTTGCATCCAATATTCTAATCTTGGTATGTTCAATAATTGTTCAATATTCAATAATTGTTCATGTACACTTATACACTACTATACATAATTTTATCAAGCATTGAATGAATCAAGTTGGTTTAATGGGCTTTTAGAATATATTTCCATATCAACCATTTATTTTGTATGGACTTATTTAAAAGACTTATTTTTATATGGATTCCTTAAAGTTGAACATAGACCAGCTAACAAAATAATGCACTGGATCCATTATTAACGTGGTCATGACGCTCAGATCAATAACTTTTTTTTAGCTTTATTCAATATGTGTAATTGCAATATATCTTAGGCTTTATAAGAACTTTACTACTTTTTACAGTAATTTCTGGAGCTATTAAAAAAGTGGTTGAGAAAAAACATGAAAGGTAATACCATCAAGAAAGTTGTTTTTATATATATTTTTTGTTATAATACTGAGAAATAGCCATATATTCTTCTCTATGGTTAGAACATTTCAGCATAATAATATCTTGTTTTTTTCTTACAAACACAACTGAACACTGTTATGTTGCTTGATCCCATCCTTTCTTGATTCTTTGATTCCCTAGATTTTTTACAATTTCGTTGAGAGCAGTAAGACCAGATTATCTGGTCAGATCATTCCAGAGGCATAAAAGTTTGGTTTTGATAAGGATTGTGGAGCTGTCAGCAATACATTCCTTTTGAAACAATTTCTATAGAATAATATTTATTACCAGAGGCGGTATTTTTTTTAATAGACCTAGATTTTGATAAATAAATTTCTGTATGAAAAAAAGCCTCTCCCTCCTCCTAGATTCTGAAAAATAAATTTTCCCGCATCTTTATAAAAAAAAATCCAAGAAATCCTCGTCCCCCTCCTCATAACAAATGCCCCCAAATAGAGGGGGGAGGGGAGTACGTTGTAAAGAAAAATGTTGCCTCTGTGTATTTTTTTCTCATCACTTGGCATAGAAGGGTTGGTTGTAGAAACTTGAAGAAGGATGATTCAATGGGAAATTAAAAGTGTTCCTGAATTGACACCTCTGATTATTACAGAGTATTAACAACACGGAATTGAAAGCCAGGTCTTTATATATACTCTATCAATAATCTATTAGATAGTCTGTTAATGCTCTTTCAACAACCTCTGCCAATCTCATAATATTAAAAAGTCTACATTTGAACCAGGTTCACCTTTTTATTGTTGTGGTTAATAAACTCGTGCGTTATTGTCTGCATACTTAAGCATACTTGCATGCTTATGTAAGAAACTTATTTTTCACTAGCTCTAATAGTTTTTTTATATGGCTTCCAACAATATTTTACTATTGATATTCTTTATTGAAACAAGTGAACGAAAATGATTGTATAATGGCCATTGTTAGAATTTAAAATCATTGAAAATGGTCCATGGAAACAGGCAAAAAAACACTGAAACCCAAGTAATTTTAGAGAACAGATTGAGACAACCCCTGAGCTTGACAAACCATGGGTAGTAAAAAGCTTTCAATAATACTGAAGCGGTTCAAGAGTAAGTGAAGAACTATTCAATGAAAACTTACAGGTCCTGGTGGTTGTTGTGATCCTGGTCGCTCTGGTAGTCAACTGCTGGAGTCTCCTGAAAATATAACAAGACGGATATGAATTTCAGAAGAGAGGAAATGCCAGCATTGAAATGTTATTGAGCATATGCACATATGTTGTAGGTATACATGCAAGTTAATGTTGCAGAGTCAAACAACGTGTTAAATACAAGCTGTACAATTAACCAATCACAGTTTTTGGAGTTCTTATAGATTTAGGAAAGAGCAGAGTATCTCACGTGCATTATTTTATTTTTATTTTGTTTCTATTTTTATTGCAATCTCATCATATAGAACAATGGTTGTAGAAACGTGGGATTGGGCTCAGTGCAAATCCTATTGCTAATTTAATGGGCCAAAGTGATCAGAGGGCAACCAGTGCGGAATCATGAAATGTTTCTTAATCTTTATTATTGGAGGCACAAAGTGGGCGCAAGAATGCTCCAACACTCCCACAGCCATCTTTTTCACAAAAAGGTAATCACACTTTATTGTACTTGAACCTGAATCATGCAAAGGTTTCCAAGGTCTATAACTAAGTAACCAAAGTAGATTAGTAGTGTAGAATTTGTAATATTTGATTTGATTTAGTTCTTTAATATGACCCAAGCACCTGTAAATACAAAAATATTAGCACACAAGCAGAGCAAAGCAGCACTAAGTATAAGCACATAACAAAAACAACACTTAAACTAATGAGCAAGCGAGCTCAGCGGGATGCTACATCTTCCTTCTTCCGAGCGTGCTGTTGTCTCTATAAGTTTAACCTGATGGGTTTGGTTATTGTTCTACCAGATCTTGTTTGCGTCACTCTGCCTCTGTCCAGGACTGATATCGTCTGTTGTTGGCACTATTTCCGTTGCGTTCAGTGGGGGCTGCCAAGCTGGGTGAGGCTGGGCGCTCAATAGGGTTGACTTCGGGTGCCACCTCGGACGGTTCAGTGGTTTCTTTATTTTGGTAGTCTTGTTCTGAATGGATTGCTTCGTCTGATTTCCTGTGGGAAAGTCTAACCCTGTTGCGTCGGAGCGTCGATCCGTCGTCGGTAGCAACTGTGTACGATCGTGGCTGCGAGCAAACTTCAACAATGGGTCCTCTCTTCCGAGGACTTTTGGGTGTCACCTGGACACTGACTCTCAATACTACCTGGATTTTAGGCAGAGATTTAGCAGTCCTGTTATAGTACTCCTTCTGTTGCACTCTAGATTTCTCTCTGTGTGTCCAAAAGCTTGCTTCGGTCACAATATTCTTCTCTAGGTGCTGCTGCGTGAGGGAGGAACTGATCGCAGCTGCCTGCTCATGAGCAGCTGGGTTGGAGCTGCCATACCATCTACGGGCGTGTTCCGGTATTCTAGGATGCCAATGTATGTGTCCTGTCCGCTGATCTTGGGCTTGTTCAAGATTCTCTTGCAGGTTTGCATGCATTTCTTGACAAGCCCGTTTGCCGTGGGGTGATAAGGGCTAGACGTACCATCTACGTCTGATGCGTGATGTTTGATGCCCCAGTTTTTCGTGAATAGCCTGAATTTGCTGGAACTGAACTGCGGCCTGTTATCAGAAGTGAGAATGGCTGGTATTCCATGGCGAGCAAAGTGGCCTTTGAGTTTTGTGACCACTTGAGAAGTGGTGGTGGAGGCTAGGTTGTCCACCTCAAAATAGCGGCTGTAATAGTCGACCGTTATTGCATACTGCCTCCCATTCCATTCAAACAAATCGCATCCCACGTGCTGCCATGGTAGTGACGGGATTGGCATGGGAATCATTGGCTCTTTTTGATTTCTCGACATCGTGAGTGCAGGCATCGCATCTTTGGATAAACGTTTCAATGTCTTTTCCAATACCTGGCCAGTAAACAATCATTTGGGCTCTTTGCTTGGTTTTTTCTGTGCCCAAATGAGCGGAATGTAGTCCCTTTAAGACGTCATCTCGTAGAGTGGTAGGAATGACGATTCTCGAACCTTTGAAGATCAGATCATCGTGCGTTGAGAGATCTTGGCGAATACTCCAGTACTGGACTATGGTGTTCGGGCATCGTCTCCTGTCGTCGGGCCATCCCTCCAAGATGACAGTCTTCAGCGCTTGGAGTTCGTGATCTGTCAAGGTCCCCTGTTTGATTTCCTCAAGTCTGCTGCCCGTGGCAGGTATGGATTTTACAAACGAATGTACAAAGATTTTGATCTCTTTGTGTAATTCTTCGTCAATGTCTGGAATGTGTAGTCTTGAGAGTGCATCTGCGACAGGGATTTCCTTACCAGCCCGGTACTTGAAAGTCAAGTCATATGGCTGTATGTACATCATCAGGCGTTGAATCCTTGGTGGTGCTGTATGGAGGGGTTTGATTAGTATGGATTCGAGTGGTCGATGATCTATGATGACCAGTACTTTCCTTCTGTATAGGTAGTGGTGGTAATGACGGCAGCCATAGACTATGGCAAAGAGTTCTTTCTCCAGCTGTGAGTAGTTCTGTTTGGATTTACTCAGCGATCTTGATGCGTAAGTGAAGACTTTGCCGCTCGCGGAAAATTCGTGCTCCTAGTACATGTTTCAAGGCGTCAACTTCAAGCTCAAGGGTTGGGCTGGAGCTGTCGAAGAAAGCCAGGTTGGTTACTATGGACTCTTTGAGCTGGTTGAGACATGTAGTGTGGAGCTCTTTCCATTTGAACTTGTTAGCTTTAATCAGATCCCTTAATGGTCGGTTCTGTGTCGCCAGGTTTGGGATGTACCTCGAGAGAAAATTCAGCATTCCAAGGAGAGTCTGCAGCTCCTCCTTCGATTTTGGGGTAGGCATCTCGTTGATAGCGCGGAGTTTCTTGGGGTCTGGTTTAATGCCAGCATTGCTGATGATGTGACCAAAGTAGCAGACTGACTGTACTGCAATCTGGCACTTTGATCTGTTGAATTTCACACCCTTCTGTTTAGCTCTTTCAAGCAAGTCTGAAAGTCTTCTGTTGTGCTCTTCTCAGATGGCTCCGTAGATAAGTAGGTCTTCGACGAGTATTTTAAGACCTTCCAAACCTTGAAATATCTCTTCCATCTTCCGCTGGAGCTCGTCCTGGGCAGATATCAACCCGAAGGGATATCTCTTCCAACGGTATCTGCTGTAGATTATATTAAATGTTGTGAGGTCTGAAGCTGCTTTTGAGAGCACAAGCAACCAGTACCCCGAGGTGGCATCAAGCTTTGAGAAATATTTTGCACCACTCAGATCGGCAATGGCGTCTTCGAAAGTTGGGATTGGGTAATGAGGGCACTTGATGGCCTTATTGAGGTCTACCAGATCAATACAAAGTCTCACGCCTCCATCCTTCTTTTCAACTAGCACCATCAAGTTGACCCACTCCATAGGCTCTTCCACCCTTCCTATTATTCCCAAACTTTCCAGTCTGTCCAGCTCTTGTTTCAATTTCTCACGCATCGCAATAGGCACTTTTCTGGCGGGATATGCTGTCGGCATAAATCCTTCCTTGAGGTGAATCTCGCACTCGCCTTGTATTTTCCCGATGCCAGAGAACAACTCTTTGCATTGTTTAAGGAGTGGCTTCAGATCTGGCGTCGACTTGCCATCATCTGAGGCGTCTATATTAAGGACAAGTTTCACCAGGTTCATATTTTTGCTAGACTTAAATCCTAGGATAGGAACAGAATTTCCTCCGACTATGAAAAACCTATATTTCTGTTCAGAGGTTTCATTGTAGCTGCATGACAGGAAGCAGGTTCCAACTGTTGAGATGGTTGAGCCACAGTAGCTGGTGAGTTTTTGCTTTGTTGGCTGTATAAGTGGTTTTGGGGCAAGGAGATCAAAGTAGTGTTGTGGTATGATGTTTGCCTGAGCCCCAGTATTGATTTTGAAGCTTACAGTAGTCTGATTGTTGATCTTCAGTGGAACAAACGCCTCATCCTTACTCCCATCTTGCTATACGGCATATAACAGTATTTCATCCTCTTCAGCAGTTTCTGCTATTCGGCTCCATCCGTCATTTTTAATGGCATTCACAACTTTGCTGCAGCATACTTTTGCTAAGTGGTTTAACTTTCTGCACTTTGAGCATGTTTTCCCTTTGGCAGGACAGCTGTGTCCGGGGCCATAGATTCCTCCACAGAAGTAGCACTCTGTACCTCTCGATCTTGATCTTGCGTGTGCTGGTTTTGGTTGTTTCCGATATACTACATCCACTTCCTGTTTGATTGGGGGATAGTGGGACTTGTTGTCAAATGACTTCAGCTGTGATTGGGTCGTTTCATAGATCCTACAAACTTCTACTGCTCTCTCCAGTGTTAAGCTGTTGCCTTCAGCTAAAAGTTTCTCTCGTATTCTTGGATTTCTGATGCCACAGACGATTTTATCTCTGGTCATCTCTTTTGGATCATGGTATTCCCATGGCTTGACTAGTAACTTCAGTTCTGTGATGTATTTCTCAAGTGTCTCTCCATCACGCTGGTCACGTTTTTGAAAGATATATCTGGCAAACACTTTGTTCTTCTTTGGAGCAGCATATTCACGAAATTTCAGGTAAGGCTGGATTTTATTTGCATCATCTGCTTCAATGTCAAAAGTTTTGAAAATGTCTCTTCCTTTTTCGCCAATCCATATGAGTAGATAGGCACACTGAATCTTCTCTGATTTACCAGAGAGAGGGCCTAGAAACATAAGTCTTGCATGCTCTTCAAAATTCGACCATTCTTCATCAAGATTTTCAGATTCCCAGTTGATTGCTGGAGGGGTTACTCCATCCATGTTTGCTGTTCAATATCCCACTTCTGACACCATGTAGAATTCGTAATATTCGAGTTGATTTAGCTCTTTAATGTGACCCAAGCACCTGTAAATCCAACAATATAAGCACACAAGCAGAGCAAAGCAAAGCAGCACTAAATATAAGCACATAACAAAAACAACACTTAAACTAATAACCAAGCAAGCTCAGCAGGATGCTACAAGTAGCCTCTTTAACATCCTGACAATCTCCCACCAGACTCCCAAGTTTTTAGCAGAAACGAAGTTATGTTGTGCTTCACATGAGCCAAAATCATTCAAGAATTTTCCTGCCATATAATCAGAGGACTAAAGCATTTTAATACCCCTCCAACAACACCCTCCACAATGGTAATCTTTTGCAAACATAAATTTTTTTTTAAACAGAATCACACAATAGTTTTCAATCTATACAAATGGAAGCAAATGTGTCACAAGTATTAGCCAACCCTCTCAACACACAATTCGAAGTCCCATAATCTCTCTCCTATTCCTTCTGTTACACTACCTGAGAATTCAAATTTTATCCCCAAGCCATTCTTGAATGCAGATATGGTATTTGAATAGCCTGGATGCATGGAGTGTCTTGATTTAACACTATTATTTCCTCAGGTCATAATTCGTCATCCTCCTACTCCTCCCTTCCCCAGCTTCCTGAAACTTCCGATTTTATAATTGAAGCTGTTACAGAGGTAGTGAATACACAACCTTTTGTTAATGTTGCAACATATACTGTCTTTTTATACCCCTTGCCACTTGACTGTTCTTGGATCATAGGTCCTATAGGAACATATAGCAAAAAAATATTTTTGTAAATCAGAAGCAGACACTATTTAGCCTTTTACAAAGCCACTGTTTTGCAGGGAAAGCAATGATAAGTCTCACTTTTTTTCTATTTTTTCCCCAGGGATAATCATGCTGATCCAGTCAGAAGAACATAGCTTTATTATTTCAGGAACAGGTGGGGGAATTAGTTTGAAACTTTCAGAGAATGTTGAGGGGGTATTGAACTAGATCAAAAGACACTATGTGCATCCATGTTGTCAAGCAAACATATTTGCAATATTGCAGGAACAACAAAGGGTATTAAAATACAAAAAAAAATCCAGAATGATGAAGGGCATCAAACTAAATGAAAAGAAACAATTTGCATTTAGCTCGGAAAATAGGCATACCCTTCAAGATCTAGGGAATGGTTATATATTTGACCATTAGGAGTAGGTTTAACTGAGCACTTTTGGTATGATATAGATATTTTAAAAAATAATTTTAAGCGTTTTTTTTTGTGTTTCTTTGTGAGAAGTCCAACCTCTAAAATATAATCCATATTTTTTCTGCTTTTTTTCAAATATTATTTAAGTCAAAACCCAGTCTATACAAAGTAGGTCAAGGCTAGTTTGCAAAAATCTTGGCAGGTAGGGCAGTTGACTTTAAACTTTTAGGTCAATGCTTTTGTCTATTATGCTTGAGTATAATTAATAAAATTAAGCTTTTGTTACCCTTTCTACATTTTATTAAGGGAATAAGTCTAGAACAGGGGTTGTTACAGAGGCAGTTTTAGGAGGAGACAGAAATGTTAGGGGCACCAAATTTCAAATAAATAATCTAATGGTTATAATTCATTTGTAATTTTGAAGTTTTATGGAGCATGTTAAGAAAACAATTCTTATTGCATAATATGCAAAATATATACAGATAACATGTTTTGGTTGCAGCTAAACTACACTTTACTCCAACTACCCTTAATGTGCAAATACATAGGCCTAGCTCAAATTATATATTTCCCATATGTTTTTCTAGTTCTTCATTTTGTCACAGTTTATGCAATTTACAGATACATTTGTTGAAACTAAAAACACATAGTAAATCTATGCTTTGGGTAATATATTTGCTCATTGGGGAGGTGGGACTGGGGGTAAAGTATACTTAAGATGCAGTCAAATGTATCAATTAAAATATTTTGCATATTATGAAGTAAAAATAATTTTCTAAACATGTTTCTTTATCAACAGCTTCAATTCCAGACTGTATGTTATTATGTACCAAAAACTAAAATTATGCAGTAGATTAAGCCATTTAGCCAAGGCTAAAACCTCAAATAGGAAGAAAATCATCAAAAGCTAGATTGTGTTAGTGATTTTTGTTTTAACACTAGTAACACTTCACACTATTTGGGTTTCCCTATTTTTGTATTGCCATAACTTTATTCCCCATTTTAAAAACTTTCATTTTGGTTCAATTATTTTGTACTAAATTTGTTGGCTCCTCAACTCCCTATTTTCATTTGCCCCCCCCCTCTGGGAATTCATAAATATATTCCATGTTTTTTATATATTCAAATAATTTTCTATTATCTTGATGCACTATTAAATAAATTTGAAGAAATAAGTGACTTATAGAAAATTCAGTTTATATATACAATTCAAGGTATGCAATATATTTTCACACTAGGAAGGAGGGGTTGGGAGTATAGTTCATTTCTGATGGAGATGAATGTATTATCTTGTTTCAGGTTGAGCTCCTGATTTTAAAGTTATGTCTATTTCTCATTAGTGAGTTTAATTGGAAGATCACCCTTAAAATAAGCAAATAAAAGTTCAATAGGAATTCAGTTCAGTTCTTATATATTATCCAGAACACAGTCAAGAGGTTTGCTTTGTTATATCTGAGTAACCTAGTTTTTTCTTGCATTTGGTTAAAAATAGGCTACTGTACCTTACTTTTTTTGCAAAAGAAACTACAATGAAGGTATATTTTAATTAAATATTCAATATATAGAGTTGGTTAGTTTATGTATTTAATATGTGTTCTGGACAGCCTGCTTTTCATAATTCTTTGCTATAGTTCTCATAATGTTATAACTAAAGTTTATTTTTGTCATATTTTGATTGGCTATATAGTTTTATGAAATATAAAGCCAATCAGTTTAGTTAAAGTGGCATTCACATGTATGTCCAGTTAGAATCCCATGTCTAGCGAGACTTCGATGTCTAGGCAACAACCAGTCATAAGTAAAATTTGGTGCTTAGCTAAAAATACAAATCTAGTTTCAAATAGATTACAGTTATCATTTCTAGCTGATCAAGAGAGCTTATGTGGGCAAAACTTTCAAAATTGTAATCCTCATTTTTGCTGTCACAAGATAATGGATGAGATAAGCCAAACAATTGAATTAGCGTGCTTCATATGGTTGCAGTTGGCCTGATCATCCATTGCTGTCACACATTAGACTAGGCTGCCTGAATACAGTACATGGTCTAGGTTTAATGTAGTGCAACTTGGTGTATGAGCAATATAATAATAAAAAAATTCTCTGACTCATTGCTGAGGTTGTGCCACACACAATTTTATCTCTTATAATCTCTTCTTTCATAGCTACAGTATAATATTTACATTCCCAATGTTGTAACTTCACTTTAGTGGCAAACTGGTTGCTGTCTCATCATTATGTTGCTTTCTTTTATCAAAGAGGCATCTTGAGCGTACAGTATTGGATTACAGAATTAAATGATCTAGGATTTTGAAGAACCATGCATAAATTTTTCCTTTTTATTCTTTAGCAATTGTGAAAGTGCTGAGCAATTCCCTTCACTTTTCTACCTGTCACACATTACTTCCAAAAGCACATTATTTCTTCCCATCTTCCCTCTCAGAGGACAATGGAACATGAAAGTTTTGTGTTTTGATATGCAATTGTGCTACTTTCAGGTTGTTTTTTTTCATACAGGTAAGGTAAGATTGAGCTCATAGCAAAGCAGGTTAATTACCATCTAGCTTCAAATTACCTGATATTCATTTTTCAGTGATTAAAGATTTTGCCAGTCTGTGGAATCACACTCCATTGATGACTACATACATTGATGTAAGTGTTAACTGGTTGAAAAACATCATTTGGATGGTTAAAAATTTGAAAAAAACAATTGTTGAATTTTTTCATATTCAGATGGATATCTCAGAGGCTTCTCAATCAAATTCCCATTGCACCAACTATTCCTTACCTATTGTGTTACTTAATACATGAACTGATCATGTAGTGATAATCTTATCATAAAGGCTATTCTACAGGTTAACAAACTTGACAAGAGAAGCTATTGTAGGCTTTTATACTGGTTTATGGCTTGGTGATAGTCTTAGAATGTCCCCTAGAATGTTTTCCTTTGTCTAGCTGGAATGGACAACATATGCTACACAGCCTATTTATCAGGTTACACCCATGAGAAACACAACCAGGTTTATCCCTATACAGTAAGACTGGTATTTTGATTATGAAAGTCTGCATTTGGCTTATGTCTAAGACTGTATGGTACATAACTTTGATGGCCCTTCTTCTATTAGGCAAAATATGGCAATCAAGACTATTTAGCCTTCTTTCCTTTGTCTCTTTACATTGGCTGTGTTGAACTATTTTAGGTGTCTTGTAGTAGCTCTTCAAATTTCAGGAGCCAGTTAATCTTGTGTTATAGAAGTGAAACTTTACAAAATACATCTTCTGCCTAAAAGACACAAGGAAGGTATTTTCAGCTTCACAACTTAGCTCTAAACTGATTTATAAAATTTTAAAGATCTAAAAATGCCTTAAATTTCCCAAATTTGAAAATAAAATTCTTTGATAGGTCTAGCCTATGGCTTCCAAGTATACTCAATAACAGAAATAGTATTTCAAAACCAATGCCAGAGTAAAAGAAATCAAAAACAGAAAATTTAAGCTATAATGATGTTTTGTCAAAACTACAAAAGGTATAGGTCTAAGACCTGTCAAGTTGGCCTAGGCAAATTCCTAAGACTTGGAAATCAGAAGAGGCCTGTGACCATTTTGGTTGCTCTTTGTTGAACTCTTTCTAGAATTCATTGTCTGTTAAGAAAACAATTCTTGTTTCATTATAGGCCCTATGCAGAATAGTTGTATCCTGCACATTTTGACTGCAGCTTCACTGTAGTTTGCCCCTTCTACTTTAATGTGAAAATACATAGTCCAATATAGGCCTATAGCTAAAAAATAATATCCTTTCATAGGTCTATGGCTTAAAATTCTACTAATTAACAGAAATAGCTCTTTCAAAACCAAACTCTGAGTAAAAGAAACTGAAAACAGAAAATTTAAAATATAAAAATGTCTTGTCAAAATTCCAAAAGCCATAGACTTGTCAAGTAGGCAAATTCCTCTGACTCAGAAATTAGTTCTTATGTAAATTTTGAGTATTATCCATACATCAGTTAAATGAAAAATTAGAAGTAAATTTTTACCAAATCTTATTGTTGAGTTTCAAATAAAGTGAATATACCATTTCATGCTTTTTTTATGCTTATTACAAATATAACAATCATTTATATTGGAAATTAATTTTAGCCCCCCCCCCCCTATACACGTCAATTCAGGATATATATTTGCCAATATGGAGGTGGGGTTAGGGGGGGGGCTGAAATTCATTTCCAATAGAAATGATTATTATATTCTTAATCAGCATAAAAAAGGCATTGAATGGAGTATTCACTTTACTCCTAACTCAATAATATGATTTGGTAAAAATCTACCAAGTTGGCTAAGCTACTCCTGACTAAATCAATCTGTAAAATTATAGAGGGGCTGCTTTTGATATCTTGGAAAGAACATCCACCACATGGCTATTAGACTATGGGAGTAAAGTTCATTTGTGATGCAAATGGATTTTATATTTAGACTGAGGATGTAATTTAGGTATATATGTGCACATTAGGGGGGTGAAGGGGATATCTTCTGTGAATACATAGGTTCAAAGAAATTCATAAATTTCTTAGAAAACTGGAAAAAAACAAAGAAAGAAGTGAAGATAAAGGATCTCCCCCTGCAAAATGTGTTAAATAGGATTAGTCTGCATATTATGTAGTAAGAATTGTTTTCCAAAAAAATCTTCAAGCAATGCTCCTTAGTCCAAGAAAGAAGCCATTTTTTAGCCAACAAGTAACAAACTTGTGGAACCTACTCTCTGAAAATACAGTGGCTGCTGATTCAATAGATACATTCAAGAAAAATTTGGACAAAGAATGGCTACATCAAGAGTTCCTGTACAACTGGGAAGCTGCTGAGTCATCAACCTCAAACCCATTAAAGTCATAGGCTAACAGAGCTTTAAAGGATGAAAATTCTTAATTCTGCTCTAGGCTGCAATTTAAGGTAACATGTTTCCTTTTCAGTGGCCCATTTCTAGACCTTTAACCAACCAGAATTTACTCCAGAAGCAATTACTGAACTTGGAATGAGAAGAAAAGGTATAGGCCTAGGCCTAAAGAAGTGTATACACTTTCTTCCTAAGCTACCTAAATCTAAGCTGGGCTATTTGTATAGGCTATGTTGCTCTTATATTGGCCTATCTAGGCTAATAAGCCTTCAATCCAAAACCTCTAGGCCTATAGGCTATCTCAGACCATGAGGGGGATATTGTACCCTGTCTTTAAAACAACCATGATTATTGGAAACAGACATCCACCATAGGCTATTGCTAATTTGGAAGTAAAGTTCATTTGTGATGCAAATGAATGTATATTTAGTTTGAGGATGCAATTCTAGGTAGCAGACATCCACCACATGGCTAATATGGGAGTAAAGTTCATTTGTGATATAAATGGATGTTATATTTGGATTGAGGATGCAATTCTAGGTATCTATTTCTACATTAGGGGATCGGGGTATAGATTCTGTGAATATTTAGGTTCTAAGAAATTCATGAATATCTTAGATAAACTGGAAAGAGAAGGAAGAAGAAAAGATAAAGGCTCTCCCCCTTGCAAAACGTGTTAACTAGGATCATTCTGCATATTATGGAGTAAGAATTGTTTTCTTAATAAGGTTCCTTATGTCCAGCTTGACTCCTAGGTGTAAAATACTGGTTGGCTAATTCAAAGATTTGTATTTAGCCTAAATACACTATCAAATTAGCCATCTGATGGTATCCCATTGGAGACAATATGAAATCTAAAAGAATACTACTCCATGACAGGAGGGGACGAATCATTATATCAAATTGGCCTATATAAAATACTCTACCAAGTTCAACAGACAGGGAATTTCCAGGTCCCTGTTCAGGGACCTGAAAGTACCTTGTACCAACTCCTTATCACCAGTTAAGATGGCCGGCAGGATATCAATTGGTTGATGATGAAAACAATGCACAAAGTCAGGGTTTTAAACTTTCTATTCCGTGAATATGTCCACTGAGTACCAGAAAATGTATCATTTTCAGCCAAATTTCGTCAGTATTTGTACTCTTTGAATATTTGTACAAGGCTACCAAATGGATCTTTCATCCTGACTGCTAAGATAAAAGCTATAATTGAGGCACTTAAAATAGTTAAAGCAAAACCACGACTATCAAAAAATATGTCGTCTTTTCAGACTCAAAGTCAGTTTTACTGATGATTTCTAAAGAGCACAAATCAGCACCTGACTTGAATGTGTACTACCTTCGCAGTCTTCTATTTGACCTTCAACGGAGAAATATGATGATCCAGTTTCAACACTTTCCAAGTTATCGGGGTACACACTATAGTAAAATTGCTGATATAATGGCAAATTCTATTGTGAATACATTGGTTTTTATCAAAGCCAGGTCTTTCACTCTTTGTGACAAAAGCCGACATAAAATCCCTAAAAATGATTCTTACCTCATATTCTTATTTTACCATTTTGGGAAACTAATTTTCTTTATTCCAGAAATAGACTAATTTTCTCATTTTAAGAAAGGAAGAATATGAATGGAATAAAAGGGACCATTCACACTGTAGCTTTAGTTTAGAAGTGTCTGAGACATTACAACACATGATTTTTGAATGTTATAGCACAGCTTACCTGGTAGCAAATATAAAACGAACATATCAAAAGTAGCAAACGTACAAATAAAAAATTCCAAAATTCACTTGGAAACATCAACAGAATGAAACACTGACAAAATAAACTACGGCACAAAACTACAAAAATATTTCATGTCATACTTTTCAACAAAAAATTCAAAAATAGACTTTGAAACCTCAACAGAATGTCGAAAGTGATTGAAGGGCAACTACACCCCCACCCCACGCCCATCAATCCTCCAAATACATCGAATCGAAATTTTGAAATACCCATTTTGTTCAGCATAGTTGATTTCCAGATAGAAAATATGTTTGTGAGGAAGACACAACCCTCGGGGCACAAACATTGACAAGTTAAACCACGACACAACACAATAAAAATATTCCATTTCAAATTTTTACAGGGCAAAAATTCCTCAGTGCAATTTAGAACATACAAAGAACGTAACACTGGCAAGATAAACCACAACACAGGACTATGAAAACATTCCTTGTCATATGTTCCATGGAAAAAAATTGAAAAATGCACTTTGAAGCAATAACAAAATGTAACACTGACTAGATAAACCACGACACAAGACTACACAAATATTCCATGTCATATATTTCAACGAAAAAATTCCAAAAAGCACTTTGAAACATCAAGAGAATGTAAAACTGACAAGAAAAACCGTGACACAAAACTACATAAATATTCCACGTCATATATTCAAGGAAAAAAATTCCAAAATGCAGTTTAAAACATTAACAGAATGTAATACTGACAAGATAAACCATGAAACAACGCTACAAAAATATTCCATGTCCTATGTTTTAACACAAAAATTCCAAATGCACTTTAAATCATCAACAGAATGTAACCCTGACTAGATTAACCACGATTAAGAACTGCGAAAATGCTCCATGTCATACGTTTCAACAAAATTCACTTTGAAACATCTACAGAATGTAACACTGACAAGATAAACCAAGACACAACACTACAAAAATATTCCATGTCATACATTTCAACGAAAAATTCCAAATGCACTTTGAGACATCAACAGAATGTAACACAGATGAAAAAAAACATGACACAATATTACAAAAATATTCAATGTCTTATATTTCAACGGAAAAGTTCCAAAATACGCTTTGAAACATCAACAGAATGTAACTCTGACAAGATAAACCACGACACAACACTTAAAAAATACTCCAAGTCATACTTTTCAACGAAATAATTCGAAAATGTACTTTGAAACATCAACAGAATGTAACACCGACGATAAAACAGTGACACAACACTACAAAATTATTCCATGTCATACATTTCTACAAAAAAAATTCCAAAATTCACTTTGTAGGGGCAGGACACTCCCCCTACAGTCTTCAGGACAAGGGTTATAAGTTACGCCCTGGGGGCATATAAGGTTTTTATTGAAATCTTCGTCATAGAAACTTGAAAAAGTTCTCATTCGATGGGAAAATCAAAGAGCTAGAGCCCTTTTTAATAGTCGAAAGTTATTTCAGGGCAACTGACTCCCCTCTCACGCCCACCTTTTCCCAAAATACATCCAATCGAAATTTTTAGATAGCCATTTTATTCACCGTATATAAAAGTTATGGAAATTAGGTCTTTAAGGATGACATCCCATCCCCCCAACAATCCACAGGGCAAGAGTTGTAAAGTATGCCTTGGGAGTATGTAAGGTTTTTATAGAAAGCGATGTTGTAAAAACATCAAAAAGGGTTTATTCAATTGAAAATTGAAAGGGCTAGTACCATTTTAATAGTCAAAAGTTATTGAAGGGCTACTAACCCCCCTTTCACGCCCACCATTTCCCAAAACATATCTAATCAAAATTTTTGAGATATGCATTATTTTTAACGTAGTCGAAAGTTCTGGAAATTAGGTCATTTAGGATGATAGCCCCATCAGAGCCCTCAGTTTAAGGTTTTTGCCCTGGGGGCATATAAGGTCTATATAGAAAGTTGTTGTAGAAATTTCAAAAGGGGCTCATTTGATTAGAAATTTAAATTGCCCATTTTAATAGTCGAAAGTGAGTAGAGAGTAATTAACCTTCCTCTCACGCCCACCATTTTCCCAAACACATTCAATCAAAGTTTAGAGATAGCCATTTTGCTCAACATAGTTGAAAGTTCTGGAAATTATGTATTTAGGGATGAATAACCCCCCAGAGTCCCCAGGGCAAAGGTTGTAAGTTAAGCTCTGGGGGCATATACGGTTTTTAATTATAGAGTTGTTGTAAAAACTTTAGAAGGTGCTCATTCAATAGGAAATTGAGAGGGCTAGTGCCCTTTTTAATTGTTGAAAGTGATGGAAGGGTAACTAACCACCCTCTCACGCTCACCATCCCTCCAAACACATCCAATAACAATTTTTAGATAGCCATTTTTTTCAACGTAGTAGAAAGTTCTGGAAATTAGGTCTTTGAGGATGAACCCCCCCCCCCCCCGCCAGCCTCAGGGTGAGGGTTGTAAGATATCCCCTGGGGCATGTAAGGTTTTTATTGAAAGTGTTGTCGTAGAAACTTCAAAAGGGCTTATTTGATTGAAAATTGAAAGGGCTAGTGTCGTTTTCGATAGTTGAAATTGATTGGAAAAAGACTAACGCCCCTCCCACACCCACCATTTTCCCAGACACATCAAATCAAAATTTTTAGATAGCCATTTTGTTTAACGTAGTTGAAAGTTCTGGAAATTAGGTCTTTAAGGATGACAACCCATCCCCCCCAACAATCCTCAGGGCAAGGGTTGTAAGGTATGCCCTGGGAGCGTGTAAGGTTTTTATAGAAAGCGATGTTGTAAAAACATCAAAAAGGGCTCATTCAATTGAAAAGTGAAAGGGCTAGTACTATTTTAATAGTAAAAAGTGATTGAAGGGCTTCTAACCCCCCTTTCACGCCCACCATTTCCCCACACATATCCAATCAAAATTTTTGAGATATCCATTTTTTTTAACGTAATCGAAAGTTCTGGATATTAGGTCATTTAGGATGATAACCCCATCATTGCCCTCAGCGTAAAGTTGTTGCCCTGGGGGCATATAAGGTTTATATAGAAAGTTGTTGTAGAAATTTCTAAAGGGGCTCATTTGAATGGAAATTGAAATTACCCTTTTTAATAGTCGAAAGTGAGTGGAGAAAAATTAACCTTCCTCTCACGCCCACCATTTCCCCAAACACATTCAATCAAAGTTTAGAGATAGCCATTTTGTTCAACACAGTTGAAAGTTCTGGAAATTATGTATTTAGGGATGAATTACCCCTCAGAGTCCCCAGGGCAAAGGTTGTAACTTATGCTCTGGGGGCATGTAAGGTTTTTAATTATAGAGTTGTCGTAAAAACTTTAGAAGGGGCTCATTCAATAAGAAATTGTGAGGGCTAGTGCCCTTTTTAATTGTTGAAAGTGATGTAAGGGTAACTAATCACCTTCTCGCGCTCATCATCCCTCCAAACACATCCAATCAAAAATTTTAGATAACCATTTTGTTCAATGTAGTAAAAAGTTCTGGAAATTAGATCTTTGAGGATGACAACCCCCTCCCTCCCCGCCAGCCTCAGGTTGAGGGTTGTAAGATATCCCCTGGGGGCATATAAGGTTTTTATTGAAAGTGTTGTCGTAGAAACTTCAAAAGGGCTTATTCGATTGGAAATCGAAAGGCCTAGTGCCCTATTTAATAGTCGAAAGTAATTGGAATGCTTGACATTTTTATAATAAAGATCGAAGTGGGCATAATGTATTATTTTTGATGTTGTTTTTGTTTATACCAGGGCACTTTGTATCGAAGAGGTTGTCGTAAGAACTTTAAAAAGGGCTCATTTGATTGAAAATAGAAAGGGCTTATGCCCTTTTTAATAGTCGAAAGTGATCGGAGGTAAACTAATCCCCCTCCCACGCCCGCCCTCCCATTTGACTTTATGTTTAAAAGCTAAATGTTGCCCTATGATTAAATCAAAATGCACTGTGTTAATGCTAATTCCCAATAAGGTATTTCGGCAGTATCCCAAGAACGACTGAGGGTATTATGTTCAAACATTCGGGGCTGCTTCTGCTCTTAAAATTTAACCAAATCAAAAGAGTGTAAGTGTATTGAATCAAAGTTAAAGGAGAGAACACCTAAGAGAATTATAAATTGAAATCTAGTTTGCTTTGAACTAGACCTAGTTTTCGATATTAGCTAATTAAGAGCTTCTGCTTGCCAAGTTACCTTGTTTGACTGGTTTGCTGGCATGCTGACTACGAGCTTAAGGAATATTGGCAATTGAAGTTAAATTACAGCTGCATTTTTTTTGGAAAAGTGGGGGGCTTAATATTGCCCCCTTGCGCGTAAGTCTTCGTTTCATGTTTTTCTAAGCTAAATTTTTTCCTGAGCGGCTATTATAGCAAAACTACTCAACAATGGCGGTAACCCAATCATCGTGTGAAAAAACAATTAAGGACTTGAAGGAATGCCTAATTTCAATTTCTAATGATCAATCTTCGATCAAAGTGCACCAGGCTGGAGTGTCTCCCAAGCTCGATACAGTTATGTCCGACATGCAGACAATTAGGGTAAGCTTAGCAGATGAAGATGCTGAAATAGTTGAACTACGATTTTCTATTAAGAGTCATCAAGCTGAGCGTGTTAAACTCGAAAAAATGTTGCTTGAACTAGAAGATAAGCATCGTTAGCTGAATTTAATTATTTACGGCCGGCCAAAAGAGACTTTAGACATTGAGACTTTATTCAAAGAGAAATTAGAAATTGAAAAAGATATTCCTCTTAAAAAGTGTACTGCATAAAAATTGTTAGTCCCATTAACGTAGCACGAACAATTTGAACTTGCAAACGCTATTGGGCAATGTAGGCAAACTTAAAGGAAGCGGTGTGAGAATGTATACTAGTTTGCATCCTTCACTAAGTGCCCTACGCAATGAGCTTTCGGCCAACGCACGTGATCTGAAAGCTCAGTAAATATCCAAGTTCACGCGAGTGAAACAATCCAGGCCAGACTATTGCTGCAAACTAAAAACGATATTACTGGCCCATTGGTAACAAAAGACGAATGCTAATATTGGTTGTATATATATATATATATATATATCTATGTAATGATTTTTCAGATTGATTATGTTATTTGATTCAGTATATAGTCTATGCTGCTTAGGAATGTGAAGATCTATAAGTAAAGTGTCCTACTTAAAAAGAAGTGCATTTATCTCGTTGTCTGTGTTCTTCTGTATTTTTGTTTCCTTTCTTTTTGTTCTTTTCGTTCCTATGTGCTTTCTTTTTTCCGTATTTTTTGCTAATTTCCAAATCCCTACTCATCTACCTCTGAGCTCCTAGGCCTAAATTCATTAAAATTGGTTCAATTTTCTTGCCGTATATCTTTTGTTGCAGAAATTCTACAAGAACGCACTGCCGCAGTGTCAGCGTTTGAAAATTCAAAAAGGTTTTACTTTTTTCCGCTGCGTCATCCCGGCCCACCGCCAAGTGGAGCATGCGGCTGAGTAATTTTTTTCTAATTTAAATGGTGGTAGCTGTGGTGAAACTCGCAATAGGTTGAGTGAGTTGGAGGGGAGACCCTTGAATTTATTACAGATTCTTTCATGCATTGATAGAGAGGATGAAAACACTTATGATTATTTTATTAATAATTTACCCACGAACAAATACCTTTCTCTAGGAATGATTATGAGTAAAAAAACAAAGAAGTGTCTGAGGACAGCATTTCGAAATTGTTGTGGACTTATGAGTAGTTTAGAAAACATTTCACTAGTGCCTCCTGACCATAAGATTGATGTTTTTGGTGCATGTCAAACATTTTTAAATGAGCAATCTTCTGAATTAGCTCATATAAAAGGGTACAAGTCGTTATTCAAAAATGGAATAGGTAGACAAAGAGGAGGGTTGGCTGTTTTTGTAAATTATAGTATACCTGCAAGAGAAGTGAATGATTATGATTACCTTTATGAAGAATATTCATTTGAATTTTTTGCCATTGAGCTAGATTTAAGTCCTTCGAAAGCATTATGTTGCACCCTATATAGGCCGCAGAGTTCGGCTGCTAAACACTTTGTAGAAAAGTTCGATTAACTTAGCTCGCTGATAACCCAAAGGAAGTGTAAGTTAATGATGTTGGGTGATTTTAATATTGATAGTAGTAATGTACATAGGAATGTGAATTCAATGCTTTTGAATAATATTGCTGTTGACTTTATAACGATTTGTATGTCCGCAGGTATGCTTCCAACATGCCGGATCCCGACAAGAATCACGGAGTCATCAGCGTCGTTAAATGACAGCATTTTCACAAATTTTAAGACACTGGGTTGTAGCGTTATAGTTGATGATATTTCTGACCATTTTATGATCCTGTGCGACCTTCAAACGGATCCCTCCCCTAAAGCCTCTTCATTGAGGCCAAGAAGCCTGGATGCTGCTTCGATTGATAAACTGAAAAGTTTGCTGTCCCAAGTCGACCGGTCTCCCTGCTTAGAATGTGACGACGCAGACAAAGCTACTGGATTTTTCATCAACCAGTTTGAAATAGCACTTAATAAGGCATGTCCTTTATCAAGCCGGCCAGCTAAGTGTTATATTAAACCAAAGAAACCATGGATCACAGCTGCTGTTCTGTCCTCTATCCATAACAAAAATAACCTCTTCAGGAAATTCTTGGTAGATCCTACAAATGAAAATCAGGCCAAATTTCGGCAGTACAGAAATTGACTGAAAAAAATACTGCGACAAGCGAAGCGGTCATACTATCTTCATGAATTTCAAAATGCTGAAGGGTCCCCAAATAAGACTTGCTTGATTATTAGTGAATGCCTTGGGAAAAAGAAAATGAAAAACCTTCTGGAAGAGATATTAAACCAAAGGACAAGAAAATTGTTAAAGGAAAGCGAAATGTTGTTGGTGTCCTAAATGAGCACTTCGCAAATATTGGTCACGTGACATCGCTTGAGGCACCAACTCGAAGTTTACCCGATTCAGCCTATTGTACTTACATGTCGCCTCAATCGGACTGCTCTCTTTTCCCAACGCCGGTGTCAGCAGACGAATTACTGAAAGTTATACATCAACTGAAGAAGGGGTCGTCGGAAGGTACGGATGGCTCGTCGGCAAGTCTATTAAAACGGATAATGCCTGATGTTACAGAATTTTTGTTTCATGTTATCAACTTATGTTGTTCAAGTGGACGTTTCCCAGCTTGCTTAAATTCTGCACGTGTTTTAGCCCTGCATAAGGGTGATGACGTGAAAATCCAACAAACTACAGGCCAATCTTGATCCTATCTTCAATCGCAAAAGTAATTGAACGATGGGTTTACAACCACATAGTGAAGTTTTTAGATAAGACGGGTTGTTTTAATGACCTTCAGTTTGGGTTTAGGAAAGGTCATAGTTCTGAACATGCGACTCTGACGCTCACAGAGTTTATGCACGACACTTGTGATTAAAAAGAAATTCCGTCTACTATATTTATAGATATAAAAAAAGTGTTCGATACTATTTGTCATGTATTTTTGCTTCATAAACTGGAAAATTATGGTATACCTGGACCTACTGATATTCCTGAGTTATTGTCCCCTGATCTTCCTGAATGCATTTAAAACTCATATAAAACCACTTCAAAGGCAGGAAAAAAAAGCACTGCGTATCCTGAAAATTTCATCCCCTCCCCAATATCCCTAACATCAAAATCACCAAATAAAAGTATATATTCTTTCCTTAATATATTACCAGTGGAATTATTATCTTTTCATGGATTGATGTTTTTTGTTAAGTATTTTTCTATGCTATTAAAGTATTTTTCCGAAAATTTTCTATGCTATGGATCTATTTAACCAATGTGGGCACGATTATGGAACGAGGAGATCTTCTAAGTATGTTGAACCCCGAGCGTGCACTGAGAGATCGAGGTTCTCACTCAGGCACTACATAACCAAACTTTAGAATGTGCATGGGTCGGGTCTTAATATTGGTCTTTCTGTTGGTACACTGCGGGGTCATTTAAAAACTCTTTTACTAACCCTTTGATCTTTTTAATTTAATTTTTTTATTCAGCTATGGTCTTCCCGCTGACGTATTCTATTGGTAAAGTTTCCCAAAGGCTTCACTTCATTATTTTTGGTGTTTTGTTTTAGTTTGTTCTCCATTTGGCTGCTGGCTTGGTGTGATGCTTGGTAAGTCATAAATTTTTCTTTCTTTTTTATCTATTTATAAAAGAGTGTGAATATGTACAAATGCAGTTAAATATTATGTTTTGTTGTTTTTATTTGTTATCAGTTGAGTGGTAATACGAGCTAAACTCTCAGCCGGGTATACATCATATTGTAGTTGTATTTAGATTGTAAATAAAAGAACCTGAAGCTGTATCCAATCTATCAAAGAAAGAATGGTATCACGTTTTCCATTTCAGGTCAACTAGAGGAGGTATGAAAAAAATTAAACGCTAGTATTTGTGTCCAGATTTGTAACAGGGTGTGTGTTGTTAAAAATTGCTGAAAATTTTTCTCCAGCTTACAAATAGCAGGCCAAACTATACATCTTAAAAAACGAAAAGATTTAAAGTGTTATTTTCTGGTCGGAAAACTTGGAGGAAAACATGCGAACTAGTTATGCTACAAACTTCTCAATTTAAATTTAAATCATTGGATATATACAGACTTATAAGAAAAAGTGTATAGGCCTATTAAACTTAAAGTGTATAATTTATAGTGTATAAACACTAAGCTATAATAGGAAACCCGTTTAGAATATCTCATAGGAGATAACAGTCTCCCCCAAATAGGTTAAGTTAAAAAATAAGTTTATTTTGATTGTATATATTTGTGAAGTTGGTTTGAATATTTTAAACGCAAAAATGTCAGAAGAATTAAGCAAACTATTAATTGCGCAAAAGTTGGTCGCGAAAAATGTAGAAATAACAAAATCTATTCCGCAATATGATGGAAAAACAGATGTCGACGAATTTAATATCCAATTGGCCCAATTTGTAGAACTAACAAAAAAAGAGGTAAAAAAGTTAGTGGGTATGCTCCTCCTAAGATTAAGAGGGCAAGCCTTAACCTTCCTAAAGTAAATTGAAAATGCTCTAGGAGATGATGACAATTTGCCAAAAAATACAATAGACAAATTGTTAACGGCAATCAAAGATAGATTTATTGAAACTAGTTCAACAAATAAATTAAAACACGGAACGGTATGCTTTGACCACACACAAAACATGAGAGAATATTTAAACAATATACGAATTTCAGTAAAAGCAAAATTTGGAAAAGATTCAGGAGAATTGTATGAAAAAATCATACTACACGCCTTTTTGCAAGGGTCTCCCCCAAAATTACATAGAATATTAATATCCAAAAATATTCAGACATTGGAACTTGCGGTTCAGGAGGTGTGACGAATGATTGAAATTGATACGATTGTGGCAAATCACAGTAAAACAAAAATAAATAGCCTAGGCAAATCGACAGCAAGACTAGCCTGACTTGAAAGTCAGGCTTCTCCAAATTTATTTTCAAAGGAAAATTCCCCAGTGTGAGAAAGAAATAGAACACAAAAAACCACTAGACAAAAACAGTACGTTTTCAGCCCGTCAAACAAATTGGTTATAAAAATAATCCTACAATAATAAGATACTATATTTGTAATCGTGTTGGGCATATCGCGAAAGAGTGCCGCTTTAGGATTAGAGACATAACGGCACCAAGGAATGCCGTCGGTAAAACGCAAAATTATGGCAACCATTTGTTCGGGAGAACAAAATTTTAGCACCAATGGTGCACAAGGTTATAAGCAGGAATGATTGCAAACACCAGTACCTCACAATGCGTACCAAAAGAATTTTTATAACCCTACCTCCAATAGACAAAATAATTATTGATTCGAAAACCCAAGTACTCGTCAAAACCAATAAGGTGCAAGAATAGTATATAGAAATCCCAAAAATTTGCCGATGGGAAAAGTAATTTTTTCAAGCCAACGGCATTTGCAGTTGACGCCAGCACCCGGCTCTGTCGGAAGAAAACAAAATTACCGTAATAATACATGGCAAAATCGGCAAACTAATGGAAATCAATTAGCTAGAGATTCCATGGACAAATTGAATCTCTATTACAGACACCGACGTATTAAATAAATCCGCAGGGAAACGTGTCAGGCACCTCCGAAGAATAAATTGGACCCAGAAGGGGCCCAGAATATTTTATAGGTCCACCCCAATAGTAGTACCGTCCTTTAGTAATAGTAATAAGTTACCTATATTTAATGATTTTTGCCTGGCAATTGTTCACTTTAAGGCCCTTATTGACTCTGGTGCAACGGTTAATTTCATAAACTCATATGTATTTAATAAGTTGCACCTCCGCTTATTAGGTGACGGAAAAATGTGAATATTCCAAATTTAACTAGTGTAACAGGGCATAAATTGGACACAAGAGGTTCAATTCACCTAGACGTAAAAAGGGATAATAAAATTTTTCCGACAAACTTTATAATAGGTAACAATTTTCCATATGAAGCCATCATAGGCACTAATTTTTTAAGGTTGAATAAAGTATTATTAGACGTAGCGAACGAAAGGCTCGTATACCCGGCGAATAGCCCTTCCCCTAATTTAAGAAATTGTATTAGAGGTTGTGAAGAGGGTGTAACAGTAAATAGAATTTCTGGTGATATAATGTCACAATCTTCTGAAACTCTCTTCTCGCCACAAAGAGGACATGAAATAACCAGAAATTTGTTTCCTTATTCTGGGAGAAATCAGAGAAGAGAAATATATTTAAATAATGATTGGAATGAATCTGCAAACATTAAATAGGAGATATGTGCCTATATAGGTCGAATGAAATCAAGGAAATAGTGGAATTATGGAAAAAAGCAGTAAACCCCAATGCAGTTCATGTGCAGCCAATGTTATTGGAGGATAGTGCCAGTCTAAATTTAATAGAGAATGAAAATAAAGAAAAATATTATGGATTCGCAATACGGAAAGCAAAATTCCCTCCCAAAACGATGCAAAGAATTCGAATATCACAGATGATTGAACCAGTGAATAGCAAAACCGAAATATGGCTCAAGATCCCGTCAAATGAAATTCCTGAAAATCTGTTATGCGAAGAACAGATTATATCTTACCACAAAGGAGAAGGTTTTATTTGGGTAACTAATAACCACAAAATGATACAACTACAATAAAAAAGGGAACATGTCTTGTTCAAATCCAAGTTATATCGGAGAATGATTTAGATAGGTGGGAAAATTCCAAAAGAAACCTAGTAAACGGCATTAAAACCTCAATTAACAAATACCCTTTATTTAGATCGCAATTTGTAAACAAATTTAATATGAATCATATTGCTGACTTTGAACTAAAAAAAACTGGTGAATTATTATGGAATTTTAAAGATGCATTTTCCGCATCCGAAGATGACATCGGACTGATAGGCTACCGTTTTATGAACATTCAATTTCAACATGGCAACGGAATCAAAGCCTATTCGTAAAATGATAATCGATAATAAATTTATCACAATAACGAATGCGAAGGAAAATATTATATATTATGCAGCTATGTTGGGGGTTGACGAAAAAGGAAATCAGATATATGCGAAAGAATGGGATTTAACCTACAATCTTAAAGGGTATGCACAACAAACTTATAAGTATGGATTAGCACTCGCGAATACCCCCAAATATCGTCCGGCTAGAGGGGAATTCAAAACAAAATATAGAAGAAGAAGCGTGAAACAACTTGGTTGTTTACAATTGTTAATAAGATGTCTACAAAAGAACCTCAGTATCAAATATTTCTACTCTAAAGGACCCACTCAAACAGACCTTTTACACCTTAATAAATGCAGAGCCCCCAAAATTTGGTACAATCTACCTAAAAATCCCCAATTTGTCAAATTTGAAGGCATACATCATCCTTTATCAGAAATTAAACATTATAAACAATCTTTATTCAACCCTGAATCTGAGGAATACAAATCCCTGAGTAGTAAGTTATTTTTAAAACGAATGAAAACACACCAAAGAAAAAGAGACGCCTATATAAATAATATCAAGAAGATTAAAAGAAGATTCTAAACTCTAAACCTAACAAAAAAAACAAAACACGCCATAACCTCTGTTTTCGAAATTTTTTCTTCGCAAAAAATAATAATAATAGTGAATCAAGTGAATCAATATTAATGAAACAGCGTTCGCTCTACGCAAAGTTAAACCATACATTTACCTCAATATTCTCATACATAAGAATTATTTTGTCTAAGCGCAGTTTCCAATAATTCTAGTTGCAATATAAAAAATAATCTTATTAAAATGCTTATAATGAAAATAGGTTACCAGTGTATTTACATGTTGCTTGCTTACTTATTCATGTGTTGCTTACTCGAAAATATTATCGGTAAGACATACCGAAATACAAACGATAAAAGTACAAGGGCTTAAGCCAGAAGAAAAGAAAAATAACTATAAAAAAGAGTAAGAAGATAATAACGTACATAAGAAATATTGGACCATACACGGTAAACGTACATGGGCTAGACTAGCCGTGGTCGACGAGCCAAAAAAAGAAGTTATCTAACCATTACCTAATATAAATGAGAAAAACACCCCAAAAGTATCATCTCATCAAGCCTTCTTATTATTATACAGACAGAGACTACAAGCCTTATTTGAACTATTTAATACGGAAATACAAAAAATAAAAGAAAGTACCACGAAGATTTTTGAAGTATTCTTTCGAAGAAATAAATACCGTAGGTCTACAAGCCTAGTTCACATCATCGGAGAACTCGCCTTCCACCTTTTTGGTTTGACAACGGAGGAAGACTCAAACATCCTTAGGGAAAATGTAAAAAAGTTGAATAATGCCATGAACTTAACATTACACGTTCAGAAGATACAAGCCAGTATAGAAAATTAACAGAGAGACAAAGTTGAAAAGATACCTAAGAAACTATCAAACTGTAAACGTAATGAATTATTTAAGGAACGATGTGGATCGCGTGGTGACAGACGTGAGCCTTACCATGGTAACACTAGATACAATTACCATGTCACTATTAAATCTAATGACAGATGTTAGTAAGTTCGAATTCACCTTGTTTTCCCTCACGGGAGGAACCTTGTCATACGACCTGGTAGACCCTTCTAACCTAAAAAGTATTTTAGATGAAATAAAAACACACCTAACGTTTGTATTACATTTACCCATAGAGCCAGAAGTATCAAAGTTATTTTTTTATTATACCAAATTAAAAGTCCACATCACGGAAAGAAATGAAAAATTATTCGCAGTAGTAACGATTACTTTGATAGACCAACAATCCATATACGACTTGTACAAAATTTCGACCTTCCCTGCTAATATAAAGAAGACAAATTCCTTTATGATTGTCACACCTAAAGCAGAGTATTTACTTGTTGACCAAGATAGAAGAAAATATGCCCTAGCTAATCCACGAGACTTAAAAGAGTGTGTATCATTCAAGAAACCTAGTATGCCAGGTTACGTACCTATTTATAACGTCGAATCTGGATCTTGTATGTTAGACATATTTTTAAAAGACACACAACAGGAAGAAATACCTGATTCATGCGAAGCCTTGATAGGAAGTACTAAAAAACCAATATTCATAAACCTTAGAAATGATCTTTGGTTATTTTCTGTTCCAAGAGAAACTGTTGGAACTTTGTCTTGTTACAATAATACCGAAAGAATCGATCAGAGTTACAGGACCGAATTGCTATTACAAGGCGTAGGTACAATAACCACGAAACAAAGATGTGAACATATAACTAAAGAGTCGACATTTCAAACGCCATTAATAACCACGAGCACAAATATAATAAGTCCTAAAATAATCAATTTTAAGGCAATCAACCTGTCGTACACTATTCCCAATATAGAAAGCGAGGAAATGAAAACCTCAATATGGTCCAAAATAGAAAATAATGAAAGAACATTACCGCTTACAAAAGTAAGAAAAGCATTAGCCTCCCAGATTCCCCTATTTACAAATGAAGACCAAAGATTAACGTATGTGGATAATCGATACGGATTATTCTCAACCAATGTCAGGTGGAACATACTACTGACTGTATGTTTTGTATTCGTGATTTCCTTGACTATGAGAACCTTACTGACTTTTAGTTATGGAAGAATTTTGAGACTAAGAAGGCAAAACCCAAAAGAAAAGCACGAGGAAGCGACTTAAATGCAAAAATTAAGTCCAGAACCCCAAGAAAACGCCTAAGCCAAGAAAAAGGGAAGACATTAGAAAACAAGTGGGTATAGAGGTCTCCACTCGTCCTTACTATGTCTATTTCCCTCATTGTAAGTGTTGTGTCAGTAAAACCGTGCAGTTACGGAAATTAAAAGGAAATTAAAATAAAGTGTGTGTAATAGCGTATACTAAGGAGCATAATAAAAGGACTTACTTAAAGTTATAGGAATTAATCTCTTATATCGTCGTCATTCTTTAACAACTTAGAAGAAATTCCTATGTTTTAGATTTCCCAATGGAAATTCTATATATTTGAGACTAACTTGATAATAATGTCGTTTTGTTAAAATCAATATATGTGTAATAAAATTAGTGTATTTTTTTAACATTGTCTTGTAGCGTAAAATTCACCATAAATGTACTCAATCGTATTACCTGCTTTGCATCATGACTACTCATTTTAAGGAACGTGTGATTCTGCCTCGTTATATTTATTAAAGGAATTGGAATGAACTATCGGAAAACATTCATTACAATATGTAGTCTAGTGCATGTACAAGCTAGTAGCATCTATTTTCATCATCCCTCAACCAACGAAGAGTACTCACCATAAAATACTGGCAACGAAGCTAGGATGAAAATTACGGTTACCTTTTTGATCGTCGTTCCTCAATCACAAGCCATATTATGTACCAGGTAACACTATCTAATAAATCAAAGTATCCAGTGCATTATCGAACTATATAAATACATCAATCCTGAAAACCCCATCGACCAGTACAAGATTTAAGTACATAAATATCCCCCTCGATAATTGTTATGGATCAATGCACCATATAACTGTATAGTTATGATATTTGATGAACCCAAATTATTTACCTGTTGAAGATTCACGTGCTGAATCTCTTTCGACCATTTCTCAGGACCCATCCTATCACCTCTATCAAATGCAAAAAGTTCCTATCTCTG